>NW_021629226.1:970-11717 GCF_002157705.1 Plasmodium gonderi | reverse complement strand
TGATTCATTAAAAAGAGAAAAAAAATTAAAAAAAAATTTAATTGTAGGGAACTATGTTGATTATACAGGTTCTTTAGATGCCGTAAGTAATAATGATTATTCTAGACATTCACTAAACGTACGAAGTCATACAGGTGGTTCTTCAGAGACATTAGATTCCCTGCAACTTGATGATATTCTTGAGTATGTTGAAAAAGATGAAGAAGAAATCACTAATACAGGTTATGATGAAAAAATACAAGGAAGATATTTAGATAAAAACGATTATACTGAAGAGTTTGGAGACCTAGAAAATTACGAAAGAATTAGGAAAAAATTAGAAGCATGTAAAAATGATGGAACTTTTACAAAAATGAAAAGTAATAAGAATAGAAAAAAAGAAAATTGTAGATCAAAACATAATATGTATACAAAAAAAATAAATTCAAGCGCTGAAAGAGCATTGATAGATTTATTCAAATCGAAGAGTAGTATCATTGACGATGATCTTAATAATGGGCATATGCATAAAAAGAATTTAAAATTTAAGGGCAAACATAAAATATCTATTCCTCATGTAAAACATTTAGTCCCCATATTACTTCTAGTATATATAGGTTCTTATTTAGTCTCTCCATTTTCAATTTTTTTCGTAACATTATTCTTAATTCACATTTTTCAGTTTATGTTTGTATATGTTGAAATAAAATCCAAGAACGGAATAAAATTATGGAAAAAACCTTCGATGAAAAGAATACTAAAATATTAACATATTAGAAAATAGAAAAGTGACATATGAGAGCTAAAAAATGAGCTTCATTAAAATAACAAAATGGAAGTTGACAGTTTGAATATGCTTAACATTTTTTCCTGCCGAGAGTAATTTTATGCATATACATGCATATTTTTATTTTCACATATATGTACTTGTGCTTGTATGTTATTTCCTAACTTCTTTGCATACGAAATGATATATTCACAATTTATTGAATAAAAAATATGCTACACAATTATTTATCATTTTTGATTTTTTAGCAAAAGTGAACCATGTGCTTTAATAAGCATTCAAATTGTTAATTTTGTGTGAACACAAGAGAAAGAAAAATATATGTGACAAAAATATTTATCCTTTTTTTGTCTTTCGTTCATTTGTTTATCATTTTGTTCGTTTGTTTATTTATTTTCCCGTTCTTTGATTGATTCATTTATCTATGTCCTCAATTTTTCAATGTTCCCATTTGTTCTTTTTCATAATGCAGAGAAGAATGAACTTCTGCAATAAGGTTTATCCGTTAGTTCGTTATACACTCAAAACATTGACAAACTAAAATTTACTACGAAAATTTGCAAATATTCCGTTTTTCATTTGATTTTTGTATATTTTTTCTTAAGCTGACCCAGATGCATGCTTATATGACAAATTTAGCATAAAAAAATATGAAAAAATTAATAAATACAAAGAAAACAAAAAATTGTTTGCATAAGGAGGTAATCCTTTCTAACCAAATTTCAAATATATAATCTCTAATTTTATGAAAAAGAAACGCACAACATGAAGTGCTCCTAAATTCGTACGGATTAGGATAACCCACAACCAGAACATCGTCACAATTGAATGTATAATATTTCGAAATTTTCCACATATATTTACTTTTATTTCTCTATTTTACCTTAATTTTAACGTTAGATTATGTGATCCGTTTGAGAAACTTATGTCATGTTCCCATAACAAAGAAATCGAAATTTTGTGATTTAACTAAAAGTGGTTATGTATATATATACCCAACTATCCCCAAGCTCCACTTATATACACATAAGGGAAAACTGTAATATCATCTTCATCCCTTTCTATCTGTATGATATACATGAAAAAAGAAAGGCAAAATGCTCAAAGTGTAGCTTAACATATTAGAATATTCTTTCAAAACATCATTAAAAAAAAATATTAAGTAGGTTATGGAAAAATAAAAAAGTGCCATAGTATGATACAAACAAATGAATCCAGTGAATAATCCAAACAAACTATTCATCAAAATAACGAAAAAAAAAAATAATAATAATATATATTCATAAGAATGACGCAGAAAAAATAAGCAATAAAATGTCAAAATAAATATATTTCTTTCATAGGGTTACATCTTGCTTTACGAACACGCATAGAATAAATATGTGCAACTAACAAATAGACGCTTTATTAGGTATTAACACAGTGTCTTATTTTTTCAGAATTGAAGCAACATTTCTGAAATGTAATTTTTTAGATTTCAATATATTTTTTTTCTTATCCAACTTTATGCAATATTTCCAGGTTGCATCGCAAATATATTTTCCTATACTCGTTCATATTTTCAACACTATTTTTCATAAGAAAAATATAGGGGGATGAACTTTATTTTTTTCACACACAAAAGTTAGTGTAAACCTCTCCCCAACTATTTGGAGCATCAAATTATATACAATAAATGTTTTGTAATTTGTGATTCCTAAATCAATTGTACAATATATGAATCCATTCCTTTTCATATATTTTTTAAGCTAATCCTATGATTTTCATCTAAGATTAAGATACCTATGATATTTTCAATTATCACATATAATATTACAGTAGCAAAATTTTTTGGTATTCTTTAAGTACTTCTGTCATTTTTCCATTAATATTTTTTACATTTAATTGATTTTATAAAAAAATCGTTACATTTCACATTATAAGGTACCATTTAAATGAATAGAAATTTTTTTGTACATGTAATTCTTACATTATATAACATTTGGATATATATTTTTGTTTCACGGTAGAATACATAACTCCATATAAAATTTATATGATTTGGATAAAAGGATGATTATAATTTTACTACTATATATGTTAATATTTTATTAATTATTTTTTTATTGAGTTAATATTTTCATATTTAAGAAGTATAATATATATTTCATATCTGTATTTGTACATATAACACCACATATTTATGCAATTTTTGGAAAATTGTTTTGCTGCTTCATTATGCATTCTTTGCATTGGGGGATTTTTATTGAAATACTTTACATTATTTGGGATTTTAAAAAATATTTCTCCGTGCTTGGTAAAAGCCAATATATTGAATTCCTCGATATATATAATGTTTGGTATAATTTTATAAAACAACAACATCCCCTCAGCATTAACATTTACGGGTTGCGCTCTGTATATGTTTCAAAAAAAAAATGAAAAAAATATTATACATTTTTCAGGAATAGATATTTCTAGGATCAATGTATAATATTTAGTGTTTTGTAGATTATTATCTATAAAAATTAATGCATGTCATAATCATATGTTTACTTATGTTATTATCTAATACAATTTAACGCATAATTTAATAAATTATAAAAGGCATGTATTACAAATAGTTTATATAATTTTTATACATAATTACATCAATGAAATATACATAAACCGTTATATATTAAATATTTATTTCTCATGGTTATGTAAATATAAAATTATATTTTTACAGTAATCATGTGATAAGGAAATTATTATTTTTTTCGTATTTTCTTAATACACTATTTACAATACAGTTTCTGTATAATATATAATACATATAAATTGTCTAAACATATTATATTTTTTTAGATTCTAGAATATCATACCCTATATTAATTATAACTAATAAAAAAAGTGAACTTTATTTGTATAATATCTTCATAATGTGTTATTAAAAAATGATGTGATTTTACATTAACATAATTTTTTAACGGAGGTATAAGAGAATAAGTATATACTTAATGCAAAAAAAAATATGTTTTTGTTATATATCTAGAAATTTACCCTTTGTTTTTTTTACAACTTTAAGTGGCATAACATTTTTGAAGTTATCTACATATAATTAAAAATACATTTTATATAATGAATATATTTTATTTAAACGAATACACTATACGTATATATAGTATAATTCTTAATACAAAAAAATATGTTTATGTAAATTGCACCCCTTTATTATGGTATTGGCTAACATATGTAATTCTGATTTTTGCTTTGATAATAAGATAGAGTGGAAAAAAAATGAAAGAATTCCAGCTTTATCTCCTTTAAAATTATAAAACTGTGTAAATTATTACTTGAGGAAAAAATTTATAACTTAAGTAAGCATACATATTCAGATTAAGAAATAAGTTATAATTTAAAATAAATAAATATAATAATAATTACAGGAAGAATTAGAATTTATTATATATCAAAAAATGTCTTTTGTCATCTGTCATTACAATTAAGGGACTTATTAACAATTACAATTTTACTATATTCCGTTAAGGATTGCAGTGTTTGTTTTTCACATATATATTATTGTTTTATATAAGAATTCGTATACTTTTTAATTTACATTGTATATTTTACTAGCAATGCTATTTTATTTTAATTTTCTTTATTAATCAGTAACATTTATAACTGTAAAAAACACATTTATATATAATCAATAGAAAAATAATGTAGCTAAAACATAAACATATTTAAACCCATTATTTCTCATATATATAAATATATATATTAAAAATCTTTATTATTTCGTTTCAATAATATAACTTATAACAAAATGTTATAACATCCCGATTTAAGCGCATACTGTATTTTTCTCTTAAAATGAGTTTTTAAGGTTTAAAATATTAATATTGATTTTCAATACTAAATAATTGGATTTTTCTAAAAGAAATCATATGTTTTTATATAACTAACTTTTTTTAAGTGTCATGTTTTTTGAGGTATTCATGTTTATGAAACAATTGTGTCCCAGGATGACAAAAATTATGAAAAAAAACAAACTTAAAATTTTTTTAATAGTGTATATGCTGGTTCTAATAGGGATGAGAAGGGGTGTCCAAGAATTGTAAAAACATGATAAAAATTTTTAATAATATACTTTTGAATTTAACGTCAATCACAAATTCCAGTGTTGTTAACTATTTTCCCGGATTCTTAAGCATATGACTCATACATGAGTTCAAGCTATAATGCATATGTCATCAAAATGAGATGTCATTATGTAAACGTTTTAAGAACATCTTTGATGAATTCAAAGAAATGCGTAATTCAAACGATAAAATATATTATATAAATAAAATGAAAAAATATTGAGATAAATGAAAATGAATAATGATGTAAAATATAGGTACTCCCAATCGTATTTTATGATTTCATATATTATTATTTACATTAATATGAATTAGTTTAATGATAAAAGAATAAATACCTAAAATATAGTATATATCATAATGTTCAAGTTTAGCATGCATTTGTGATGCAGGCGAATTTTAATATACACTCTTCCAACAGAAGCAAGAGATTCAATCTATCATGTTAATTATTTTTTATCTTAATAACATTTAATTTTTTAATTTATACTATTTTAAGGTTGTGGTGACATCATTTTAGTAAAAATTGTAGGATTCATTTGCCATATGGAAATAAGCAATAGTAAAAAAAAAATAGTGTTATATAAATATAAAAATATATTTATAATACGTATTAGTGTAAAAAGGAAGAAGCAAAGAAATTATCAACTGTTTTAAAAGGTAAGCTATGCTTTAATAGTTCAAAATGAAAAAAATATATAAATTCATTGTGTTCTAAAATTAATACATTACGACTATAAAGTTATTATTTTATTAATCCTTTATATTAGACGCAATAAATGATGAAATATTAGAAATGTATAAAGTAAATATGTGTAATGTAAAAGTATTATTTTTGTATTAATTATATATATGAAAACGAGGTTCTCCCAATTCTTCTGAAAAAATTTTTTATGAGGCAGAAAAGCCAAGGTTAAGATATACACACATATATATATTTAATTATGATGTTAAATCGCACTTCTTAGTATTTCTCAGATTAATGATTATATTAAACCATGGTTATATATTATTTCTCGTGTTTAGTTATAGTGGGTGTATAGCACGAAATCACATGTTATTGAACTTTTCTTATTTTTTACATAATAATAAAAAATATATTAAATATAAGACCTAATAAATGAATCCCAAATTAGAAAAAATACAAATAATGCACTAGAACATAAAAATATTTGAAGACTATGCAGAGATAACCAGTAAAAGCAAAAGTGTATTAACATGAGAACTAAGTCAAGCATAATTATCTGTGAGACAATAAATAGCAATGATATCTTAGATACATTTATACATTTCCTTGTGAATATGTTCATCTCTAATGTGGTTATATTGCTGAATGCAATATATTTTCTTGCATCGAGTATATAACTATTTATTTGCATCATGTGTGAAGTATGTATATAAATAAATGTGCGCATATGGCCTTATTTTATTTATGTAGATATTTACATTACTCTATTGAGCATTCGCTTTTATTAAATATTTTTATGTATAAAATAGAATAACTAATCCTCATGATTAATATTTTATTATTTAGTTTTTTCCAATGGGAAAGTCTATATCATGGGTCCATAAAAATATTACGAGCAATTTTGGTTACACTTCCAGTTATTATAATAAATATAATTATTTGAAATAATCAACTGAATGTTTGTTCTCAATGAAATGTCACTCCTAGGAGAACACGAAAAAACAATAATGAAATGACGTTGTGTCAAACGCAATATAAATTCAAATTAAAAATCAGTTTTCATTAGCACAATAATCATAATCATCCTACAGCACTTCACAATAAAAATCAAAAAGAATGTATGCACAAAAAATAAATGCAAATATTTAGACTGAGTTTCTTATTATACGTTTATATACATTTATCTATATTTAAGACAACTATAATTATGTTGACAACAATAATAATAGCACAATAGCAATGACATGATTTTAACATGTTCTTTGAGAAACTAAATGAAGAAACACTTTTGTGCGCAAAGAATTCATAGGAACATTTTCTGAATTCATAAATGCAACATAACAATATAGAACGCAAAAAGGTTTTAGTAATGTGTTATCAATTTTTTTTTTGTACACACACTTTGCAAAGAAATAATCTCATAATATTAAAAGTAAGTTATATTATTTTCATTGAACTTCAAAAAACATCAAAATGAGTAAGAAATTTAGGCTGCAGTTGGATATCTTTTATTGTATTTTTGTTTGAAACACGCGAAGTTCCTAAAATAATCCCTTCAAATAATATGCAGCTGTGAAATTTTGTTCTGAATATGAAAAATGGTTTAATGATAGAAATAATGAAGATTCGATTAAATACTTACAATTTAAAGAATAGAGCTATAATAGTAATTATGAACAAATACTCATATAGTTCTATTATATAATTGTGTCACGGTCAAGTTTATTGAAATATTCCTAGTGAAAATGGATGGTTCATTTGTAATAAGCTTATGTATTGTTAATAATAATGCGAAAAGTGTAATGCTGATTTTATGGAAAGCTACAAAAAGGCGTAAATACGTAAAATGTAATGACTTCCACGGCATCAGATAATACCTAACGACAAACATGTGCTTTGATAATGCATGGTTATACCCTACGCATGCGTCGTTAATCAAACTATGTCTATTGAATTTGAAAAGGTATTGTCACATGGGACCTATAAATAATAGATATCATAGCAAATCTTTACACACCGTTTATAATATTGTATAATTTGACAAAATTTTGCTAACCTTATGATCACATAGTGACAACACATATCTTCGAATTTTCCATAATATTATGTTTATGAATACAAAGAAAATTTTAACCAACAATTATACCTTATATGCAAAATTACAGTTATATAACATTTATTCTTCATGAATTTACCAATAGAAGAGCTATTAAAGCAAAAAAAAAAACACTTAACAAATATGTGATTTTTTTTTTTTTTTTTTTTATAATTATCACTATAATTCCCTTTTTGCTGTAATAAATATTAAATTTATCATTTCTTATGAAGATATAATACATTATAATTATTTTCAAGAAAGGGAAAAAACGTGCACGCAATTATATGCGCCAAATATTTATTACGTTGAACATACATCGAATATTATTTAATTTTCTCAGATGTGTCAGAAAATATGTACATATGTATATATATATGAAAAAAAAATTTACACGGTGTTTAAATTTAGAATAATTCAATATAAGTAGACCTCTCCTTCAATATAACAACATTAACAATTTAGATTAACTATTAAAATTAGCAACATGTTAGAAAACTCCAAAATTTAGCGTTTATTGCATCCCTGGAGCACAATTATTGGTTTTCTACAAAGTTTAGAATAAGTAAAACTCATTAATTAGAAACAAAATATAGTGCATAATATTCATAATATTATAATGGCCAAAATAAATTGACTCATTTTTAGAATGTAAAAAATTTTATGAGCTACGTTATTATGTTATTTTAAGATCAAAAAAATATTCATAATTCACAATTCATAAAAGTAGTCCATTAAAAATGAATGATTCTTAAATATTATGACTATTTGTGGGAAAATTATGGAAATTCTGTGGGATAATAAAATTATAAGGAAAAATCGTAATGTCTAAGAAATCATATACGTTTATAAATCAATTGTTGTATAATTTTACATATATAATAAATATATTTTCATGTTCTATATTTATATATTGCACATATTAAAATATTATTTTTTTATTTTTTCTTTATTTTTTGCTTAAATTATTCATTTTTATTTGAAATGCTATTTTTTCTAATTAACTATATTACTCAATTGTTTGTCGCTAAAGTATTTCCATTTAATTAAATAACATATTAAGTGTTACCTCATTTAGAGTGTGTTTAATAATAAATATACAAGATTTTGTTACTTTCGTTTTTTATAATGTTACAAATTTGATTACAAAAATATAGAAAATCTTACATTTATAGTATCATTTTGTCGGCTAAGCATAAAAAAAGTGCATATAACTCTTTATCATGTAGTATTATAATATATGCATAAAATTGACAAGAAACAAAAATTAATTATATTAAAATTATAGTCAAATTAATAATTCATTTTATAAATTTATTTCCTTAGGTGTAACAGCCCTTTTCCTATTTAAGTATCAATATTACAAGTAAACCTTAAGAAGGAAGAAGTATTATTTAGATAGCATTTTACATATTATATTATCAATTGAAAAAAAAAGTAAAATATATAAATTTATATAATCTTTTTAAACCTGTGAATCTATTAAAAGCGAATTTACTTTAAATTGCATAAATATCAATTGGTGCATTAAAAACATGTGTGATAAAGTTGAAATTTCATTTTATTTTATTTATTTAAAAAATGTGGATTTATTGTTTCATTCGTCTCAAGCCAAAATTTTTAAAATTTTAGTTTTATCAGAAATTCATCAACATATTATAAAATAACGAATACAACACTACCATAATCTTTTGGGTTGCTGTTTTTGAATATTTTTCCATGTTTATTGTTATAAAAAAATATGTTTTCAAAATTTATATTTCTATTTAATTATTATTTTTGAATTAAAATTATGTTTAAGCCAATGAATGGTTCATGCAGAATAAATTTTGTGGAAAATTGATTTATTTTAGTAAAAATAAAAAAAACTGTGCTCCGTTAATCATTAATTTAATATATAGAGATTGATGTTATTTAACAATTTATATATTTCTAAATGTTATATATAATTTCATGTTTTTTCAGAAAATGAATAAGATTTTTTTTTTTTTTTCAAAACAGAATAATTTAAAAATGTTTTTATAGACTTAGCACTAAAACAGTTAATTTACGCATTTTGATAATACCCAAACCTTTGAGAAAAGTATGTTAGATATTTATTTTAATGTTTCTAATAGTTTTATGTTTTTTTGTTTTTTATAAATGATTTTATAAAAATATTTCTAAAATTGTTTTTTATTTTGTTTCTTTTATAGCTTTTTCACTTACATTATATACATAGTTACGATTATTTGGCTTCACAGAATTCGGAAAAGAACAAATCAAAGTAATATTCTAAATCTTATTATGCAATTTATTATTGGTATTTTAATACTCATTTCATATCTAGAATAATATAGAATTTTTCAAGACATTAATGAAGAGCACTGTGAAGGATATTGTAAAATCTCTCAATTTACTTGAAGTTGCCATCTCCATCATACTTTTAACGTGGGAAAGTCAGGCTTATAATGATTTGGTATATAATGATGATAATAAAAATTATATCTGTGCTTCTTTTTTTTTTTTTTTTTTACACTTTATGCTTTTACTTGATAAAAAAACACTTCTTTATCGTAGAAATAGATTGATCTATTTGTCCTTTTAAATAATAAAAACTTATGTTTTTCTTTTTTAGAACATATGTGTTACAAGATTAAATAAAAATGCTTATTCAAGTAGAGAATATATTATAAGAACTCAAAGATTATTAGCAATTGGTACAAAAAGAAATGATTCAACATGTACAGGTTCAACTGGGAGTTTATTATCGAATTATCAAAGTGATAAGGGAGAAACATTAGAGTATGATCACCAGTCGTCACAATATGATGAAGAAGATGATTATAATCAGTCATCACGATATTATTTAGAAAATTATTATGATCAGTCGTCACAATCTGATGCAGAAGATTGTTATGATCAGTCGTCACAATCTGATGCAGAAAATTATCATAATCAGTCATCACAATTTGATTTAGAAAATTATTATGATCAGTCTTCAAGATATTATTTAGAAAATTATTATGACCAGTCTTCACGATATTATTTAGAAAATTATTATGATCAGTCATCACGATCTGATATATTAAGTTATGATGATCTACCATCCC
>NW_021629226.1:0-458 GCF_002157705.1 Plasmodium gonderi | reverse complement strand
AGATCATTTGTAAATATATTTAATTAGTTTTACTAGGATTTTAATGTTTTTTTTTTGTTACGCTCTTAATTTAAGTATATTTTTAAGTTGAATTTAATAATTAGGTTTAATATATTAAAATACAAATGCATAGTTTTGAATTACTTAAAACCTTTTTACCTTAAATATATTTTAAAAATAACAAATTCCTATATATATCTGTATATCTATGTTTTATGAAGAATATGTGCATGAACAATGTTTTTAACGCACAAAATAACAATTTATAGAATTAAATTTAATATATTGGTTAAATAACGATATTAGGTGTTAAAAATGTTAAATTCTTTTTTAATTTCTTGAGTAAAAATTTAGTTTGACTTATTGGTCTAGTTCAAAATGTATGTGTATCTTTATTCTTATTACATCTGTTTATTGGTTATATATCTATTTTAAGGGTTATATATATATATGCACAT
>NW_021629225.1:1000-11789 GCF_002157705.1 Plasmodium gonderi | reverse complement strand
TGATTCATTAAAAAGAGAAAACAAATTAAAAAAAAATTTAATTGTAGGGAACTATGTTGATTATACAGATTCTCTAGATGCCGTAAGTAATAATGATTATTCTAGACATTCACTAAACGTACGAAGCCATACAGGTGGTTCTTCTGAGTCTTTAGATTCTCTGAAACTTGATGATATTCTTGAGTATGTTGAAAAAGATGAAGAAGAAATAAATAATACAGCTTATGATCAAAATATAAAAAGAAGATATTTAGATACAAACGGTTATGCTGGAGAATTTGGGGATCTCGAAAATTACAAAAGAATTAGGAAAAAATTAGAAGCTATATATGAAGGTAATTTTTCAGAATTAGAAGCATTGGAAAATGATGAAACTTTTACAAAAAAGAAGTGTAATAGGAATAGAAAAGAAAAAAAATGTAGATATAAACAGAATGTATATATAAACAACATAAATTCCTGCAGTGATATAGAGTTGCTAGATTTATTCAAATCCAACAGCAGTATCATTGACGATGATCTTAATTATGGAAATATGAGCAAAAAGAATTTAAAATTTAAGGACAAACATAAAATATCTATTCCTCATGTAAAACGTCTAATCCCCTTATTACTTATAGCATATATAGGTTTTTATTTTGTTTCTCCATTTTCAATTTTTTTTATCACTTTATTCTTAATTCACATTTTTCAGTTTATGTACATATATGTTGAAATAGGATCCAAATACGGAATAAAATTGTCGAAACCAGCTTCGATTAAAAGAATACTCAAAAGTTTATTTATTAGAAATTAAAAATGTTACATATGAGATCTAAAAAATTAGCTTCATTAAAATAACAAAATAGAAGTAGTAAGTTTAAATATACTTAGCATTCTTTCCTGCTACGAGTAATTTTATGCGTATACATGCATATTTATATTTTAACATATATGTACTTGTGCTTTTGTGTTATTTCCTAACTTATTTGCATACATAATGATATATGCACAATTTATCGAATAAAAAATATGTCGCAAAATCACTTTTCATTTTATATCTTTTAGTAAAAATGAACAATGTGCTTTATAAAGCATTCAAGTTGTTAATTTTGTGTGAACACAAGAGAAAGAAAAACTTACGTGCTAAAAATATTCATTCTTTTTTTGTATTTTGTTCTTTTATTTTCCACTTTGTTCGTTTGTTTATTTATTTTCCCGTACTTCCTTGATTGATTCATTCATCTATATCCTCAATTTTTCAATGTACCCATTTTTTATTTTTCATAATGCAGAGAAAAATGAACTTCTGCCAAAAGGTTTCTCCGTTAGTTCGTTATACACGAAATATATTGACAAACTAAAATTTACTACCAAAATTTGCAAATATACAGTTTTTCATTCGATTTTTGTATATTTTTTTTTTACGCTGACCCAGATGTATACTTATATGACAAATTTAGCATAAAAAAATAAGAAAAGATTAATAATTATTATGAAAACAAAAAATTGTTTGCATAAGGAGGTAATCCTTTCTAACAAAATTTCAAATATATAATCTCTAATTTTATGAAAAAGTAACGCACAACATGATGTGCACCTAAATTCTTATGGATTTGGATAACCCATAACCAGAACATTGTCACAATAGAATATATAACATTTCGAATTTTTCTACATATATTTACTTTTATTTCTTTATTTTTCTTTAATTTTAACGTTATATTATGTGATGCGAATGAGAAACATATGCCATCTTCCCATAACAAAGAAATCTAAAAATTGTTATTTAACTAAAAGTTGTTATGTATATGTGTACCCAATTTTCCGCTAGATCCACTTATATACACATAATGGAAGACTGTAAAATCTTTTTACTCCCTTTACATAGGTATGAAATAAATGAAAATTAAAAGAAGAAAAGTTTAAAGTGTAGCTCAACTTATAGCCACATTCTTGCAAATCATCATTAAAAAAAAATTTTTAGTCGGATATAGAAAAATAAAAAAGTTCTATAGTATTATCCAAAAAAGTGATCCGAATGAATATTCCAAACAAATTATGCAAAAAAATAATGAAAAAGGAAAATAATAATATATATTCATAAAAATGACACAGAAAAAATATACAATAAAATGCTAAAATATATGTATTTCTTTCAAAGGGATACATCATATTTTACGAACACGCGTAGAATAAATATGTGCAAATAATAAATAGACGCTTTATTAGGAATTAACACAGTATCTTATTTTTTCAAATTTGAAGGAAGATTTCTGAATGTAATTTTTTAGATTTCAATATATTTTTTTTTTTTTATCCAATGTTATGCTCTAATTCCTTGTTGCATAGCAAATATATTTTCCTCCTCTCTTTCATACTTTTAACTTCATTCTTCATAAGAAAAATATGGGAACAAAAATATATTTTTTTGCACCCACAAAAATTAGTGAAAGCATCTCTCCTCATATTTGAATCATTCAAATTATATCAAATAATTGTTTTGTAATTTATGATTCCTAAATTAATTGTACAATTTATGAATCCATTTATTTTCATATATTTTTTAATGTAATCCTATGATTTTTACCTAAGATTAAGATACCTATGTTATTTTCAATTATCACATATAATAATATCAGTAGTAAATTGTTTGGTATTTTTTAAGTACTTCTGTCATTTTTCCATTAATATTTTTTACATTTAATTGATTTTATAAAAAAATCGTTACATTTCATATTATAAGGTACCATTTAAATGAATAGAAATTTTTTTGTACATGTAATTCTTACATTATATAACATTTGGATATATATTTTTGTTTCACGGTAAAATACATAACTCCATATAAAAATTATATGATTTGGATAAAAGGATGATTATAATTTTACTACTATATATGTTAATATTTTATTAATTATTTTTTTATTGAGTTAATATTTTCATATTTAAGAAGTATAATATATATTTCATATCTGTATTTGTATATATAACACCACATATTTATGCAATTTTTGGAAAATTGTTTTGCTGCTTCATTATGCATTCTTTGCATTGGGGGATTTTTATTGAAATACTTTACATTATTTGGGATTTTAAAAAATATTTCTCCGTGCTTGATAAAAGCCAATATATTGAATTCCTCGATATATATAATGTTTGGTATAATTTTATAAAACAACAACGTCCCCTCAGCATTAACATTTACGGGTTGCGCTCTGTATATGTTTCAAAAAAAAAATGAAAATAATATTATACATCTTTCAGGAATAGATATTTCTAGGATCAATATATAATATTTAGTGTTTTGTAGATTATTATCTATAAAAATTAATGCATGTCATAATCATATGTTTACTTATGTTATTATCTAATACAATTTAACGCATAATTTAATAAATTCTAAAAGGCATATATTACAAATAGTTTATATAATTTTTATACATAATTACATGAATGAAATATACATAAACCGTTATATATTAAATATTTATTTCTCATGGTTATGTAAATATAAAATTATATTTTTACAGTAATCATGTGATAAGGAAATTATTATTTTTTTCGTATTTTCTTAATACACTATTTACAATACAGTTTCTGTATAATATATAATACATATAAATTGTCTAAACATATTATATTTTTTTAGATTCTAGAATATCATACCCTATATTAATTATAACGAATAAAAAAAGTGAACTTTATTTGTATAATATCTTCATAGTGTGTTATTAAAAAATGATGTGATTTTACATTAACATAATTTTTTAACGGAGGTATAAGAGAATAAGTATATACTTAATGCAAAAAAAAATATATTTTTGTTATATATCTAGAAATTTACCCTTTTTTTTTTTTACAACTTTAAGTGGCATAACATTTTTGAAGTTATCTACATATAATTAAAAATACATTTTATATAATGAATATATTTTATTTAAACGAATACACTATACGTATATATAGTATAATTCTTAATACAAAAAAATATGTTTATGTAAATTGCACCCCTTTATCATGGTATTGGCTAACATATGTAATTCTGATTTTTGCTTTGATAATAAGATAGAGTGGAAAAAAAATGAAAGAATTCCAGCTTTATCTCCTTTAAAATTATAAAACTGTGTAAATTATTACTTGAGGAAAAAATTTATAACTTAAGTAAGCATACATATTCAGATTAAGAAATAAGTTATAATTTAAAATAAATAAATATAATAATCATTACAGGAAGAATTAGAATTTATTATATATCAAACAATGTCTTTTGTCATCTGTCATTACAATTAAGGGACTTATTTACAATTACAATTTTACTATATTCCGTTAAGGATTGCAGTGTTTGTTTTTCACATATATATTATTGTTTTATATAAGAATTCGTATACTTTTTAATTTACATTGTATATTTTACTAGCAATGCTATTTTATTTTAATTTTCTTTATTAATCAGTAACATTTATAACTGTAAAAAACAGATTTATATATAATCAGTAGAAAAATAATGTAGCTAAAACATAAACATATTTAAACCCATTATTTCTCATATATATAAATATATATATCAAAAATCTTTATTATTTCGTTTTAATAATATAACTTATAACAAAATGTTATAACATCCCGATTTAAGCGCATACTGTATTTTTCTCTTAAAATGAGTTTTTAAGGTTTAAAATATTAATATTGATTTTCAATACTAAATAATTGGATTTTTCTAAAAGAAATCATATGTTTTTATATAACTAACTTTTTTTAAGTGTCATGTTTTTTGAGGTATTCATGTTTATGAAACAATTGTGTCCCAGGATGACAAAAATTATGAAAAAAAACAAACTTAAAATTTTTTTAATAGTGTAGATGCTGGTTCTAATAGGGATGAGAAGGGGTGTCCAAGAATTGTAAAAACATGATAAAAATTTTTAATAATATACTTTTGAATTTAACGTCAATCACAAATTCCAGTGTTGTTAACTATTTTCCCGGATTCTTAAGCATATGACTCATACATGAGTTTAAGCTATAATGCATATGTCATCAAAATGAGATGTCATTATGTAAACGTTTTAAGAACATCTTTGATGAATTCAAAGAAATACGTAATTCAAACGATAAAATATATTATATAAATAAAATGAAAAAATATTGAGATAAATGAAAATGAATAATGATGTAAAATATAGGTACTCCCAATCGTATTTTATGATTTCATGTATTATTATTTACATTAATATGAATTAGTTTAATGATAAAAGAATAAATACCTAAAATATAGTATATATCATAATGTTCAAGTTTAGCATGCATTTGTGATGCAGGCGAATTTTAATATACACTCTTCCAACAGAAGCAAGAGATTCAATCTATCATGTTAATTATTTTTTATCTTAATAACATTTAATTTTTTAATTTATACTATTTTAAGGTTGTGGTGACATCATTTTAGTAAAAATTGTAGGATTCATTTGCCTTATGGAAATAAGCAATAGTAAAAAAAAAATAGTGTTATATAAATATAAAAATATATTTATAATACGTATTAGTGTAAAAAGGAAGAAGCAAAGAAATTGTCAACTCTTTTAAAAGGTAAGCTATGCTTTTATAGTTCAAAATGAAAAAAATATATAAATTCATTGTGTTCTAAAATTAATACATTACGACTATAAAGTTATTATTTTATTAATCCTTTATATTAGACACAATAAATGATGAAATATTAGAAATGTATAAAGTAAATATGCGTAATGTAAAAGTATTATTTTTGTATTAATTATAAATATGAAAACGAGGTTCTCCCAATTCTTCTGAAAAAATTTTTTATGAGGCAGAAAAGCCAAGGTTAACATATACACACATATATATATTTAATTATGATGTTAAATAGCACTTCTTCGTATTTCTCAGATTAATGATTATATTAAACCATGGTTATATATTATTTCTCGTGTTTAGTTATAGTGGGTGTATAGCACGAAATCACATGTTATTGAACTTTTCTTATTTTTTACATAATAATAAAAAATATATTAAATATTAAGACCTAATAAATGAATCCCAAATTAGAAAAAATACAAATAATGCACTAGAACATAAAAATATTTGAAGACTATGCAGAGATAACCAGTAAAAGCAAAAGTGTATTAACATGAAAACTAAGTCAAGCATAATTATCTGTGAGACAATAAATAGCAATGATATCTTAGCTACATTTATACATTTCCTTGTGAATATGTTCATCTCTAATGTGGTTATATTGCTGAATGCAATATATTTTCTTGCATCGAGTATATAACTATTTATTTGCATCATGTGTGAAGTATGTATATAAATAAATGTGCGTATATGGCCTTATTTTATTTATGTAGATATTTACATTACTCTATTGAGCATTCACTTTTATTAAATATTTTTATGTATAAAATAGAACAACTAATCCTCATGATTAATATTTTATTATTTTGTTTTTTATTTAGTTTTTTCCAATGGGAAAGTCTATATCATGGGTCCATAAAAATATTACGAGCAATTTTTGTTACACTTCCAGTTATTATAATAAATATAATGATTTGAAATAATCAACTGAATGTTTGTTCTCAATGAAATGTCACTCCTAGGAGAACACGAAAAAACAATAATGAAATGACGTTGTGTCAAACGAAATATAAATTCAAATTAAAAATCAGTTTTCATTAGCACAATAATCATAATCATCCTACAGCACTTCACAATAAAAATCAAAAAGAATGTATGAACAAAAAATAAATGCAAATATTTAGACTGAGTTTCTTATTATACGTTTATATACATTTATCTAAATTTAAGACAACTATAATTATGTTGACAACAATAACAATAGCACAATAGCAATGACATGATTATAACATGTTCTTTGAGAAACTAAATGAAGAAACACTTTTGTGCGCAAAGAATTCATAGAAACATTTTCTGAATTCATAAATGCAACATAACAATATAGAACGCAAAAAGGTTTTAGTAATGTGTTATCAATTTTTTTTTTGTACACACACTTTGCAAAGAAATAATCTCATAATATTAAAAGTAAGTTATATTATTTTCATTGAACTTCAAAAAACATCAAAATGAGTAAGAAATTTAGGCTGCAGTTGGATATCTTTTATTGTATTTTTGTTTGAAACACGCGAAGTTCCTAAAATAATCCTTTCAAATAATATGCAGCTGTAAAATTTTGTTCTGAATAGGAAAAATGGTTTAATGATAGAAATAATGAAGATTCGATTAAATACTTACAATTTAAAGAATAGAGCTATAATAGTAATTATGAACAAATACTCATATAGTTCTATTATATAATTGTGTCACGGTCAAGTTTATTGAAATATTCCTAGTGAAAATGGATGGTTCATTTGTAATAAGCTTATGCATTGTTAATAATAATGCGAAAAGTGTAATGCTGATTTTATGGAAAGCTGCAAAAAGGCGTAAATACGTAAAATGTAATGACTTCCACGGCATCAGATAATACCTAACGACAAACATGTGCTTTGATAATGCATGGTTATACCCTACGCATGCTTCATTAATCAAACTATGTCTCCTGAATTTGAAAAGGTATTGTCACATGGGACCTATAAATAATAGATATCATAGCAAATCTTTACACACCGTTTATAATATTGTATAATTTGACAAAATTTTGCTAACCTTATGATCACATAGTGACAACACATATCTTCGAATTTTCCATAATATTATGTTTATGAATACAAAGAAAATTTTAACCAACAATTATACATTATATGCAAAATTACAGTTATATAACATTTATTCTTCATGAATTTACCAATAGAAGAGCTATTAAAGCAAAAAAAAAAAACACTTATCAAATATGTGATTTTTTTTTTTTTTTTTTTTATAATTATCACTATAATTCCCATTTTGCTGTAATAAATATTAATTTTATCATTTCTTATGAAGATATAATACATTATGATTATTTTAAAGAAAGGGAAAAAACGTGCGCGCAATTATATGCGCCAAACATTTATTACGTTGAACATACATCGAATATCATTCAATTTTCTCAGATGTGTCAGAAAATATGTACATATGTATATATATATTAAAAAAAAATTTACAGGGTGTTTAAATTTAGAATAATTCAATATAAGTAGACCTCTCCTTCAATATAACAACATTAACAATTTAGATTAACTATTAAAATTAGCAACATGTTAGAAAACTCCAAATTTTAGTGTTTATTGCATCCCTGGAGCACAATTATTGGTTTTCTACAAAGTTTAGAATAAGTAAAACTCATTAATTAGAAACAAAATATAGTGCATAATATTCATAATATTATAATGGCCAAAATAAATTGACTCATTTTTAGAATGTAAAAAATTTTATGAGCTACGTTATTATGTTATTTTAAGATCAAAAAAATATTCATAATTCACAATTCATAAAAGTAGTCCATTAAAAATGAATGATTCTTAAATATTATGACTATTTGTGGGAAAATTATGGAAATTCTGTGGGATAATAAAATTATAAGGAAAAATCGTAATGTCTAAGAAATCATATACGTTTATAAATCAATTGTTGTATAATTTTACATATATAATAAATATATTTTCATGTTCTATATTTATATATTGCACATATTAAAATATTATTTTTTTATTTTTTCTTTATTTTTTGCCTAAATTATTCATTTTTATTTGAAATGCTATTTTTTCTAATTAACTCTATTACTCAATTGTTTGTCGTTAATGTATTTCCATTTAACTAAATAACATATTAAGTGTTGCCTCATTCAGAGTTTGTTTAATAATAAATATACAAAGATTTTGTCGCTTTCTTTTTTTTATGTTACAGATCTAAATACAAAAATATAGAAAATCCTATATTTATTGTACCAGTTTGTCGGTTGTAGATAAAATAAGTGCATAATTCTTATAGCATTTAGTATAATATATTTATAAACTAGACAAGAAGCAAAAATTAATTATTAAAATTACAGAGAAAATAATAATTTATTTAATAAATTTATTTTCTTATGTGTAACAGTCTTTTTTCTATTTAAGTATCAATATTACAAGTAAACTTTAAGATGGAAGAAGTATTAATTAGATAGCATTTTACATATTATATTATCAATTGAAAGAAAAAGTAAAATATATAAATTTATATAATCTTTTTAAACCTGTGAATCTATTAAAAGCGAATTTACTTTAAATTGCATAAATATCAATTGGTGCATTAAAAACATGCGTGATAAAGTTGAAATTTCATTTTATTTTATTTATTTAAAAAATGTGGATTTATTGTTTCATTCGTCTCAAGCCAAAATTTTTAAAATTTTAGTTTTATCAGAAATTCATCAACATATTATAAAACAACGAATTCAGCACTAACATAATCTTTTGGGTTGCTGTTTTTGAATATTTTTCCATATTTATTGTTATAAAAAAATATGTTTTCAAAATTTATATTTCTATTTAATTATTATTTTTGAATTAAAATTATGTTTAAGCCAATGAATGGTTCCTGTAGAATAAATTTTGTGGAAAATTGTTTTATTTTAGTAAAAATAAAAAAAACTGTGCTCCGTTAATTATTAATTTAATATATAGAGATTGATGTTATTTAACAATTTATATATTTCTAAATGTTATATATAATTTCATGTTTTTTCAGAAAATGAATAAGATTTTTTTTTTTTTTCAAAACAGAATAATTTAAAAATGTTTTTATAGACTTAGCACTAAAACAGTTAATTTACGCATTTTGATAATACCCAAACCTTTGAGAAAATTATTTTAGATATTTATTTTAATGTTTCTAATAGTTTTATGTTTTTTTGTTTTTTATAAATGATTTTGTAAAAATATTTCTAAAATTGTTTTTTATTTTGTTTCTTTTATAGCTTTTTCACTTACATTATACACATAGTTATGATTATTTGGCTTCACAGAATTCGGAAAAGAACAAATCAAAGTAATATTCTAAATCTCATTATGCAATTTATTATTGGTATTTTAATACTCATTTCATATCTAGAATAATATAGAATTTTTCAAGACATTAATGAAGAGCACTGTGAAGGATATTGTAAAATCTCTCAATTTACTTGAAGTTGCCATCTCCATCATACTTTTAACGTGGGAAAGTCAGGCTTATAATGATTTGGTATATAATGATGATAATAAAAATTATATCTGTGCTTCTTTTTTTTTTTTTTTTTTACACTTTATGCTTTCACTTGATAAAAAAACACTTCTTTATCGTAGAAATAGATTGATCTATTTGTCCTTTTAAATAATAAAAACTTATGTTTTTCTTTTTTAGAACATATGTGTTGCAAGATTAAATAAAAATGCTTATTCAAGTAGAGAATATATTATAAGAACTCAAAGATTATTAGCAATTGGTACAAAAAGAAATGATTCAACATGTACAGGTTCAACTGGGAGTTTATTATCGAATTATCAAAGTGATAAGGGAGAAACATTAGAGTATGATCACCAGTCGTCACAATCTGATGCAGAAAATTATCATAATCAGTCATCACAATTTGATTTAGAAAATTATTATGATCAGTCTTCACGATATGATTTAGAAAATTATTATGATCAGTCTTCACAATTTGATTTAGAAAATTATTATGATCAGTCTTCACGATATTATTTAGAAAATTATTATGATCAGTCTTCACGATATTATTTAGAAAAATATTATAATCAGTCATCACGAAATGATTCAGAAAATTATTGTGACCAGCCATCACGATCTGATATATTAGGTTATGATGATCTACCATCCC
>NW_021629225.1:0-458 GCF_002157705.1 Plasmodium gonderi | reverse complement strand
AGATCATTTGTAAATATATTTCATTAGTTTAACTAGATTTTTAATGTATTTTTTGTTATTCTCTTTAATTAAGTATATTTTTGAGGTGAATTTAATAATTAGATTTAATATGTTAAAATACAAATTCATAGTTTTGAATTACTTAAAATTGCTGTACTTTAAATTTATTTTAAAAATAACAAATTCTTATATATATATATGTATACCTATATTTTATGAAGAATATATGTGTGAGCACTGTTTTTAACGCACAAAATAACAATTTATAGAATTAAATTTAATATATTGGTTAAATAACGATATTAGGTGTTAAAAATGTTAAATTCTTTTTTAATTTCTTGAGTAAAAATTTAGTTTGACTTATTGGTCTAGTTCAAAATGTATGTGTATCTTTATTCTTATTACATCTGTTTATTGGTTATATATCTATTTTAAGAGTTATATATATATATGCACAT
>NW_021629224.1:14328-15261 GCF_002157705.1 Plasmodium gonderi | reverse complement strand
TTTAACTTTATTTTTATATAAAATAATAAAGATTTATAACAAAAGCATTATATAAATAAGTAAAATAAATAGGTTTCGATATGTATAAAACAGAAGTTTTAACAAGACTAAAATTTTTATATTACCAGAAAAGATTGAGTAATACATCATTATATACATTAAAAAGCGTAGTTCATTCGAGAATTAATATTTCTACTATATGGAAAAAAAATTTTATGGAATTAAAAACCAATAATTTTGTATTATAAAGATTGCTTTAACACTTTATATTTTATTATACATTAATCTATCTTTAAAATTATGCACTTACAGATAAATACATGTTATTTATGGATTAGTAATTTTTAGTTTCATGTTTTATTTAACGATATAATATTCATATAATAAATTATATACCTATAGTTTTTTTATTTTTTAAAAATACGGATTATAAATTAGATAAATTCTATTATGTTTAAATTAATATATATACATGTTACACCCAACATTCTATATTATGCAACACACATATATATATATTAATTATTTTTTTTAATATTATATAAATTTATATAAAAAACATTTCAATAACAGAATTTTCATATGCATTTACTTGTACTAATCTGAAAAAAAATATTATAAATTATATATTAGGTTTATAATATGAATAAGCCTAATAAATTATTATGAATTATTAAAATTATATATATTCTTAATATTATACATACTTCTTGTTTATGTATTATTAATTTCATAAGAAGGATAATTATTTTTTTTAGTCCATAACTAATGAATAAATTACATCTCAATTCTTTTTATATTCATTTTTCATTCATTATACGCTTAATTAAAATCCATATACAATTACATTTCATTCTTATAAATCTGTATATTATAGCAAGGTTAAATATATGAAGTATTCTTAAGAATGATTTTATATTTTTTTTAAAAAAG
>NW_021629224.1:0-14190 GCF_002157705.1 Plasmodium gonderi | reverse complement strand
AACAGACATTATAATGTATTATTCGGCATACATATATATACACATTATTGAACATGTATAAAATATATAAAATGGGACGGTTGCTTAATGTAAAAAGAATATACATATATTTATGAAACGAAATATTTTCCATTTTATCTTATGTATATATATTAACATGTAGATTGATAAATTAATATTATCTCTAGTATTATATATATCTAGATTCAATAATTATAACTGTTAAATATAAAATATTTTAACATTACACAAAATTTATACATTTTAAAATGAATTCAAATTTTAAATTAATATCAAACTTTTTAATGTGAATTATTAAATAAATTTTTAAAATGGATTACGTAATTAAGAACAAATTATGTAAAATACTACTATAATTCATAGTATAAATAGAAATGTGTTTTAATATTGCTCAATACATACATTTGAAATATGTATTTCATAAGTTCCAATACAAGAACAAATAGTTGCAATATATCATATTGAACATATTATGCGCTAACAAAAAAAAAATAAAAATTATTATATACTTCATTATTTATTTATGTTCAGATTATAAATTTTTAAATTTTGACATATATCAAAATATTTCAATAATCGGAAAAATTTATAATGCTACAACATCAAAGTACTAATTCTTCAAAAATATATATAATATAATTTATAGAAAAACAGATTAAACATAATAATTTTTATTAAAAATATTTAAAAATATGATTATGATACCAAATTCCATTAAATAGATAAATATATATTTACACAATATATAAAATGTGTACAAAATAATCAATATAAAAAAGTATATAAAACATCATAATTATTAATTATGAAAATTGAGAAATAAAAAATAATGAAAAAAATCCAAATTAAATAAATAATATAACAATAATATATGTAAAAATAATAATAAATACAATAATTATATATATAAAATAAATAACAAAATATAATAAAATATATTTTATAAAAAATATATAAAATTAACATTAACATAAAACATGATAAATGAATAAATAAAAATTAATAGCAAAATTAAAATCTAATAATGTTGACAATCATATAATACATACATAATTATATACTAATCAGTATTTCCATATATAATAGAATTTTGACCCTAAAACCTAAATCATAAAAATAAAAAATCTCCCTGAAACTGTAAATCTAAATCTTCAAACCTAAAATATACCCCCCAAAAATTGAACTCTAAACTTGAGTATAACACTTTTTTATAAAATTATATATATTTAACAATATTATAAAAGTGTGCACAATATCTTAATGTGTGTATATTATTCTATCGTTATAAAAGTGTGCTTCATAATATATTTACATAAAAAGATATCCATATTTCCCAGAAAACAATACATTATCCACTTGTAATTTATAAGTGTAATATATTAAAAATATATATATTTATAAATCAAATTTATTCATATAATAGGTAGCCTTTAACATATATTGCTTCATTGTTATATATTATAATATTTTTAACTGGTAATATTGTTTAAAAAGTAAAATAACATTTACTTTTATTTATTTATATCTATAAATCAATATGGATCCAAAAATAAGTGCGAAAAATAATGTCTGTTTAATACTTCTATAGTTGCGTTTTATTTTATATAATTTTAAAAAAATATATGTATCACATTAAAACAAGAAAGAAGGATATATTAATATTTCAACTTATATATTTTTAAACTTGTTCATAGTATAATTTTACTGGTATATATCTGGATTGTAGAAATTACTTTAATTCTTTTATGAGGAGTTTTTTGGGAAGATATTTACGTGACAATTATTAGCCTGTGTGTGATTATTTTCGTAATAATATAGGAATTTATTGATATGGAATGAAATTTAAAAATAATTTTTGTATAACACTTGGTTTTTATTTAAATGATATAGAAGTAAAAAGTAAATCACATCACTTTAATTTCAATGCAAGATGTAAATATTTCTATTACAAGCTAAAAGAACTAGTCAGAATATATTGAGGAAATTGCGATAAAAATGTAAATTGTTACAATATTTTTAGACTAAAAAAACCCAAAGCAGATAATAGATATATTCCAAATATATGTACTGAAGATGTTAATAATATGATGGTTATCAGAAGCAATTTATATGATGTATTCTATGCTTTGGATTTACTGTATATTCTAATAGATGTATTAAGGAATATTACTTTTCTATGTAAATCGAAGACTGAACAATTCAAAAATGATATTATGCTTTAAAAAAATATGAATTCATTACTAACAAAACTTTTCAAATATTAATCAAAAATGCCGAAGAGGAGTTCAATTTTATATGTCCTGATACAGTTGCAACTATAGTCGATGTACAAGAGCCTATCAATGAATTGCTCAAAGGCACGATGAAAGAGACAATTTCAAGTCGAATGCCCCCAATACTGGAAGTTACAGTAAAACATACACTTCCAAGTACTGTGATCAACACAAAAATAAGTGAAATAACGAACGCAAATAAAAGTGCATTAACCAATACATTGACAGGCACAAGCACTGGAGTAATTGTTTTGTCATTTTTAATGTTAACAATTGTATTTGTACATTTTAAGGTTATATATAAGTTAAATTTATTAAACACATCTTGATTTAAATATTATAGAAAATGCATATAAAATAAAAATATATCATTTAAATATTTTATATATAGACATAAAATAATTTTTGTTTATTATCAGTACACTCCTTATGGGTCATTTCTACATCTAGGTGTAAATGCATTAAGAAGTTCGTTAAAAAAAGGAATAAAAATCATAATGAATTAATGAACTTATTTTAAAAGGCATACAAAAATTCACGAGATAAGAAATATAAAATAGCTTATTCCTCAGAGTACTATTATTAACAAATATTCAGAATAATTATTTATACAGTCTAGTTTAAACAATAGAAAAAAATAACAGAGTGCTATATAACAATAAGGAAGGTTATAATTATATAAATTTAGCGTTCAGGGTTCCGGTTTAAATTTCAGATTTATTATTTTATGTTTTAAGGTATAAGTTTAGCATAAGGGTAATAATTTAACACTTTTTTTTTTTATGTTTAATATTATATAAATTTATATGTATCTCTCTGTGTTTTAATTATAATTATTCTATGAGTTATTTATTATATTTAGCAATTTTTTCATTATATGAAAAAATAGATATAATTTTTCATTATGTGTAGTATAGGAATGCAATATTTTCGTTATATAAAAGATATTTGTATTTTTAAATATTTAATTTTATTATATTTATGAACTTCATTTAACGTTTTTTCATATATTTAAAGTGTGTATGTTATATAACATGTTTATATGGTAAAAAAACTTCTGAGCAGTAATCAATATATTATTCGAAACGTCATAAAAATTTTATTTGTAGAAGAAGATTTTATGAATAATATATGCACATTATATTAATTATTTCTATTTGTGTATATAATTATACGATGTATCATTTTAAGTATTCTCTAATTTCATTTAATTCCTTTTTATAAGTATCAATTTTTTTTTTAATTTGTATTATTTTCTTCAATTCATATTGTTGATATATACTAGTATATTATGAAAGTTTTATACATGTTATTATGATTCATACAATATACATTAAAAAACATATTATACGTTATTGCTTTTGAGATATCATGATATTGAGAATATTGAAATATATATATAAAATTTGTTGTATTATTTACTATTTTTAATAGGAAGAATACAAATTATTAAAATATATACATATTACTTTGTTTATAAAATAATATTAATATTTATGATATTATATTTACATGTGATGGTGATTTATTTATATATATATCAACAATATTTCTTTTATCATGTAAATCATTAGAATTCATTATAAATATCGCTGATTTATAATAAAAATTTTCAATATAATTATATTTTTGAATAAACATAATATATAATTTAATGAGGAAATATTTTTTGTTCAGTGGAAGAATATTGACGTAGCATATAACATTAATACTTAAATTCGGACAAATATATTTCATATACTTTTAAGCGTGCGTGAATGTTATATTTTTTTTTAAATTTATGATTTCTACGAAACGTATATATATATTATTTATTTTTTAATATAAATGTAAAAATCTATTACATTTATTATGGAAATTTAACTAATAGAGAATATAAAGCATAATAATATTTTTATAAGGCTTCAAAAAAATAATATTCCTTAATATATAGTTATGTTCTGAGAAGTATTTTTTATAATTTACATTTTCCTTATAATGGGAATATATACATATGTTCTATGTACTATCATTAAATCTTTTATAAAATAAATAATAATATTCATTATATATGTCTCATATAATATAAGACAAATATTTATACATGATATATATGAAATTTTTATATTGAATACTTTTTTTTGAAGACAATTAGAGATTAGGTATAATTTTAAAGGATAAGTATCTACGCACGTAGATCATAATAAATGCATGAAGTATAGATGTAACAATATAAAAAAATATTAAAAAATAAATTATTATGATATGTGGATAGGGAAATATTAAAAAATAATAACAGTATGTGATCAGATGTTTATGGTTAGCTAAAAAAAAATTTCTAAAATAAGTAGAATATATAATATAATCTAATTATATTTATCAATGCAGAGTATAACTCTTTTAAAAATATAATAATTTATATGAAATTTAATATTTGATATAGAAAAAATATTTAAATACAAAGCGAAAAATATTAAATTAAACATTTATAAAATATTCTGAGATAGAAAAATATTTCATTGCTTCTTCATATTTTATATGTATAATATTTTTGTATGCATCAGGACAAAAAAAAATGTGTGTTTTTTTTAATCTATTTTACAAGTTCATATTTGTACCAATATATATAAAGAAGATGTATACATATTATAATAAATATTCACATAAATTAAATCAGGAAATAAAAAAAATAGAAATAAACAAATGCTTACAATGAAATAAAAAAATGAAATAAACATATTATATGTTATAATGAATCTGTTCTTTGTGTAATTAACTTATTCATAGTAATGTATCAAAAATGATTATAATAAATATGTTGTTATATAGGATTAATAATATTAAAACATATATAGAAAAAGATGTAAAAGAAATAAGAAATTCAAAAATAATTACATATATGCATACATAATAAATACGAATAATCGTATCAATATTATTATTTTACAAAAAAGCATTATATATATATAAAATAAATTAATATAATATATTCAATTAATATCGCAATTATCAATTTTCACCTGCAATAATATGTAAATAAATATTTTCCTTATTTTTTTATACATAATATAGTCTTTTATAACTTGGAGGTTACATGAAAATTATTGCATATTAAAATGTTATATATATAGCATTTGCTTATTTTGTCTTTATCCAAATTTTATTGAAGACAGAGATACATTTTATATAACAATAGAATATTTATTTTGAATATTTCCATGTCTATATTGAAAAATTAATATATGCTTTTTATTATAATTACTACTATATATATATATGAATTCATTATAAGATGATTTTCGCATATTAGTTTCTTAATAATATTTATATTGGCTTAATTAAATAATTGCAATGTTTAATGTACATAATGGTAGAATTAGTCTTTAAGATATAATATATGGTGTCTACTCTTTATGGTAGAATTGCTCTCATTATTGTACGATTGGAATATGTCATAATCTTCATCTATATTATTCCACTTATTTCGTTTTCTTCTTAATGTTCCTTGAAAGCATGAAATATATGGGGTAAACTAGTTAATAATAAAAATAATATTTTAAATAAATATTATATTAAAATTTTTTTTATAATAATATAAAAAATTTATATTGTACAACAAATAGGTATATATAATATAATAATTACTTTATGCACAACTAATAAAGTTATTGATATTAATAAGATCACAAAAATTGTAATTGCAATACGAACACTTGTATGATTTCTTTTGAACAAAGGTAACATTATATATGTTAATTGTCCAGAACATTTAGTTGTACTTAGTGCATTATATTTATCCGTAACATTTTTTAACTCATTACAGAAACCAGAGTTATTATTGGATTCACATGCGTTCTTGTATTTCATATACAGATCAGCACATTTTTTGGCACAACTGCATTTATCATTACATTGAGAAGTACCATTATTCTGTATATTATTTAGATAAGTGTACATGTCATGCAGATCTTTGAGCTTTGACATTTCATCATCCGAAATTTTCGTGTAACCACTTCTTGGGCATAAATTTTGATGGCTTGTAGAATCAGCCTTGATCAATGCCTTGTAAAGTTTTTTAACGTTCTCAATATTCCTTTTCTCATTCTTATAATAATATAGCCAATAATACAAATATATGCAACTTGATTCGTTTAACATGCTAGATGAATGATTTCCCTGTATACTAGTTGTATAATAATCAAATTTTTTGCATATGGATTCAATATTACTAAATTCTTTAAATGTATTTTCTTTAATTTCTTTAAAATTATCTTCATTGGGACTTTTTTCACTTGAATGGGAATTATTCATAATTTTTTCCAGTTCATGAAATACCCCTGCAAATTTATACTTCAACGGAAAAAAAAGTTTTCTGTTTGACAAAAATTATAAATTACTAAGAATTTTTTTATTAGCTTAATTAAAAAATTATATATATAAATCCGATAATATGTAATTTATATTATGTTATGTTGTACAATAACATTAGTCATCCTTTATATTATTATATTTTTTTACACAATATCTGGATAAAACAATGAAATGCATGTAAATATCTATAGTTCTCTTTAAAATGTTGACGCAAAGTCCAAAGTAGAACAATTTTTTCGTTTTTTTTAAATTATCGAATTGATCTAAAAAATGATCTTACACCTTGACAATTAAATTTTAGACATAAGAAAAAAAATAGTAATAACTGTAACATATGACATATTTTTTAAGTATAAAAAGGACAAAATGAAAATATTATTCAAAATAATTATAATTAAATAAAAAAACTAAATAGGTAGACTGATTATAACATTATTCTAGAATATAAAATTTATATAATTTTACATATTATATAAACACAAAAAAAAATAATGTTATATTTTTATATTCTATTAATATAAGTATATATTCAATTATTTTTATTATTTCCCATTTGCAATTTTTTATAGTTATATGTATGATTCAATCAAAGCTATATAAAATATTGGAACATACAATCATAATTTTGTACTTAATTTATTTTTCTTATGTAATAAATGATATAAGCTTATTATTGTGCGTTATTATTATTCCCGTAAAATATGTATCAATACTATTTATTAAATGTTATAATGTATGTAATAATATATAATACATCGTATACTTTTATATTACAATAATATATGATCATCTAAAAAAATTATATTTATATTTTTTTATACAATTCTTATATGAGAAGCTTATACTTATGATGCAAAAACAAATTTATTATAAGTTTAGACACTTTCAACAAAACACATATATTAAAGTGATGCGTAAACATGAAAGATAAGTTATTTAAGCAATTGGTATTCGTATAATATATTTCATATATTTAATTACTTTCATTTCTGAATTATTATCAGTTATTATGGAAATGAAAACAATAAATACATGAAAATTGGGGTTTTATAATATAATTAATATATATAATATTTTAAGTCAGTAATTTTAAGAATTAAACAGTTCTTATAATATTTGACTAATGTTTTATTTATGAGCATAGTATATATGAAAATTATTCACCCATTTTTTGTCATACAAATCATTTTGTGTTCGTACTGTAATAACACATGGAATGTACATTTTATTATATGAATAAAAAGCGACATGAACAAAAAAAAAATTGTTACCTATATTTGATTATACAATGTAAAAAATAATATTTATTAAACAAATTTTTATTACACATAGAAAAATATATTCAGTATTAAGAAATAAAAATATTAATTATCATTACATATTATTATGATAATAAATTTTCTTTCCAATATTATATACTTTTTATTAATCAAAAATTGTTACTTTTCAATAAAATAACGAAATTAGCAGTTTAAACTATATATAATTCTTATTAGTAAAAAAAAACATACATCAAAGTATTCATTTACTATATTTTTAAGTTTTAATTCGTTAAATATATAACATATTCAATGATAATTTTGCTTTAAAATAAATTTGATTACGGTTATGAATCTATAAAAATGGTGCTCTTGATAAAGTATAGAATTATTTTTGTTATGATATAATTGAATGTTATAACATAAAAATATAATAATAAATTAATGTATCTTTATTAATGAATTACATTATATAAAATGGTACTAATTAACGTTAATTATGTATAACTTATTATTTTATTTCTAATATTGATGAGGAATATATTTCATTAAAAACTGTACATATATTAATACTACAGAAAATGAGAATCTTATAAATTAATATGACAATTTAAGAAAACAACACATGGATTTTTAAAAAATATGGATCTAAATATATATCCTTCCTTGTATTACACTCAAATGTGTTCATTAAACTGTTCCAATAAGACAAGATTATCAAATAGAGAGTATATGACCTATGCATAAAATTACAAATATAAAAAAAGGAACATATTAAATAAATACATATATACAAATGATAACATTCTTCGTTTAATAAAAAATAAGGTTAAACTCTAAATTAATATATAATGACAGATGAAAGCAAATATGAAATATATATTGAATCTTTATAATAGTTTCTGACCGATTTTATAAAGAATACGTATATATAAAAAGTGTTTCATATATAAATGTATACCAAATTCATCTTCGTTTTTGTAAAAGGACATATGTAATATATAATGGATATAGTTTTATATTTTTCTAAATAAAAAATATGCAATTGATAAAAATTATATATCATCAATATATTATCCTCTAGAATTATAAGAATATTCAACATTATATGAATTTATAATATTTATATAAAAACCACATATATATATCTTTAAATTTAATTATTATTATGATATATATTACGAACAATATATGTCAAATTTGCTAGATAATTATTTCTCTGTAAATTATTATTAGGATTGTTATAAAACTATGTCCATATGCTAAAGAATAAAATGAATAGAAAAAATAATTTTAAAAAAACATTAAAATACTGGAAATATATTATAATGGAAATAGAATAACAATATATTATGCTTAAAAAATATGTGGTAAAAATAGTTACTTCTCCTTAAATTAATAGAAATATATAGAAACAATGTTCGTAACCTCCTTCAATATTAAACAACATTTTCTATTATGTTCCTATATGATATTCTTCTCACTCATATTTAAATGGAATACATAATGTTTAATAATGATTATTTATATTCAATAACTGTTTTTTTCAATTATTTGTGTTATACGGCAACAATAGTGCAAATGATTGGGAAGTTCATCACACTCATACAAAATGAATCTTATTATAATATATTTAAAATATAAATTAATCATTGTTACTTAATTATTAGAATTTTGTATATGCATATATTGTCTATTACATATATCTTTTTATATATAGAGACATATATATTTTTCTGACAATACCATTTTCGTATACATAACACTTTTTTGACTGCATAGCATGTTCACATAAATACGTATTATATAATGCTATACATTATTAATATAAAATTTAATTTTCATTTTTTTTTTTATTAAATTATGTATATTCATTTTACTGTTCATGATCTGTTCTATAATAGAGTATCATTTAAATTAATACATTAATAGTTTTATTATTCTTTATTACTACAGTGTAATACTAAAGAATTTTGCTTTTCTTCATTTATATATAAAATTATTGATATAATTTAAGATATATACATGCGATTATTATTTCATATTTCTATATTTATCGTGTGACATAATTTTGAATTATCTTCCTATATATTTGTATTACACCTAACATTGTAGATTAATGAATTATGTTTAGATTTTTAAACATGTAAAAAATTCTTGGTGAAGCTATTTATAATTATTTAATCATAAATAAATATTGAATAAACAATAATGTACATAAAATACAAGCTCATTATATTATTATATACATACTATATATTAAGAAGAACAAATTGTACATCACATTTAATAACACAGAACATTATAAAATTAAAAAACATTATACATTCATTTAATATATATATTTTCTATAAGAACCATAGAAGATATATAGAATAAAAATATAAAAGAACTATTAAGGTTAATGTACATTTTTTCTATTAATTAATATGATTTTACATTACATTTTATAATGTTTGTATTGTTTTAAAATAAATATATTCAAAATATTTATATTGGTTAAAATATCTTTCCGTACAAATTTATAAAAGATCACACATTAAAATTACATAAGAAACCTTATAATTCATATTTCATATAATAATTAAATAATTAGCATTTTATAGGTGTCATTTAACTAGTTGTATGTTTATATGGAAGTTAAAATTCAGAAAAGTGCAACACAATAATAATATATTAAAATAAATAAAAAAGGGGGGGGGTTACGATGTATAATATGAATAAACATTATATGATAAATTTAAGAATATAATTAATTTTGATTATAGTTATTTTCAAGAATTGTAGTTCAATACTACACAAACCTATGAATTACTAATTATTACAGCATATAGAAAGATACATATTGGATACTTTCCTTTAATAATCCTTTGTTATATGCTGCGTAATATAACAATATAATGTAAATATATGTATAAAAGTTTACTACATAATTTATGTTAACAAAATAGTATTATGAAATATATAGTGTAAAAATTTGAATTCTTACATATAATGTAAAAATTTTATTTTAGTTAAATTCAAGAATTGCAAAAAAAAACACAATCTATATTTTTTCAACAGATAATGTTCTATAAGAAGACATATTAATGTATAACTTATAGCGTCTATAAATGTTCCTTCAAAAGGTTGAATGCAAATAAAATTAGAGTTCAATAAAACATTAATAAATCAAATATAACAATGAATTACGGTCAAATTAATATAATTATAATTTGTATATGAGGAGTAAAGATGCATACGTTATAAATACATTACACACAATTACTGCAAAAGTTTTAATAAAAATAAATATATTAGAAATTTGCATGTACAATACATATTTTTCCTGTTATCTTTAATAATAAAATAGATTCGAAGCAATAAATAGAAGAATAGAACTATAATTTTTTTCCAAAATATCACAAGCATTTTCGTTGTATGCATTAAAGCAAAATATTTGATGAAGTAGACAAAAGTTTTTAAATATATCCATTTCAGAGATATTCGATTTTTCATTTATATTTCTGTATAAATTGTCTTTATGAAAAACATGGAACACACGTAATAACATATATATATATTAGAAAATAAATTATATGTCTTTTAATTTTCATCATTCTCAATTTTACATAAAGCACATATACTACAATTCAGTATAAAGAAAAACGAATATTGATTTTTATTCTTTTGTATATTTTATTACATCTCAGGAAAAACTGAGTCAAAAGAAGAAAAAATAAATAATTTCTTAGGGATTTTTTGAAATATAATTTGTAGATTCACTTAATATAGCAAAAACTCAGAAGTATAGTTAGAATATATCGTTAATATTCCTATAATATGCTGAATAATAAAACATATATTTTTATGTTAAGTAAAAGGAAATTTATATATACCCATGAAGAGATCATATAAATGATATTATTAAAATTAATAAATTAGAAGGAAAATAATATATCATATTTTATATTTAAAAATTGACTGTTCATATGAATATATTCATATATTTTGTTTTCTCATTAAATTATTATATAAACATACGCATGTTACCATATTTTTTTAGTACATATGTTTGAACATGAATCAATTGTAAAAAATGAAAATTTTTTTTTTCTTTAACGGAACATTATGAACATTTATATTATGTATAATAAAAAAATATATATATATCCTTTTTATATGTATAATTTTGTAATGCAATATTTATTTATGTTCTCAAAAATTTATCTGAAGTATCATATGCATATGCAATAAGATAAGACATAATAGTTCATATTATAAATATATATTATTTTATAATGTATTATAATTATGATAAACGAAATATATAACAAATAATGAATGATTTCCTAACATAATATTATAATTTTTAATAATATGTAGAATAATTCTTATGTTTTTCTGTATGTTATTCTTAAAAAATATGTAATTATTATAAAATTATTATATTCTCTGCATAAAGTATAATAATGATTTAATCTTTTATTTATTTTATATTTATATTATATTAGAAAATATAATTACCTCTTTCAAATATATTATCTTCATAATATTGCGAATATTTTTTTTTACTATTACAATTAGTTATGTACATTTTTTTTTTATATTATAAGAAAAATTTTTTTATATTCAATTTTAAAATATAATTTCTTTATATTTTTTAAATTAGCCTTTTTTGGCAGAAATAATTACAGATATTGATAAAGGTTTTACCATTTTGTAAGAACGTAAAGGTATGTTTTCTTTGATGTGTTCATAAAAAAAAAATATTATAGCCTATGATTTTAATTGATAATTTAAGCTTCATTTATTATTTACTTTTATTATAGCATAAGAGACATAAAAATATGAAATGTAATTGTATAAATGTCCTCAATATTCAATAGTACTATATTGAACATTTTGTATGAAATATTTCAAATTTTGAAATTTTACTATAAAGCTCCCTTGTTTATTTAATCTTATTAAGTTTTCTCTTATAATGAAAAAAACATTTGGTCCTGATGTTAATTATTCTTTTTATTTTTATCATTTACATATGTTATACATGTTATACAGCGTATTTATATATTCAATAATAAATGAAAATTATTTATATAAATATTGAAAATAATTTAATAGTGATATTACTAATATAAAATTTAATAAAAATAAATATGATAGCGAAAACAATCATGATTTAGCTCCTCTAAATTATTCACCGCAAATTAAACGTAACATATTCCATATATCATTATAGTAACAATATGTAAACAAATTTACATCAAAGAATTTTACTTTTAATGATATATGATTAGAAAAACACATTATATCCATATTTAATCTACTCAAGCGAAATTATTTCTTCAAATATATAATATATATATTTAGAATAAAAAATATAACAAAAATAAAAATAAATATTACAAAACAAAAATGACTTTATTGTTTACCTATTAAGCTTAATCCATAGTCATTTTAAAAATATTTACATTCCTTATATATTCATATGTATTCAGAGGTTATTTTATAAACATTAAATGAAATAAATATAGAGACAACTTATACTAACAAGTATATATATTACATTAAAAATAATATTATTATCATTTCAATTCACTAGATTTACTTAAAATTTGACGCATGTAATAAATTAGATATAGTTAATATAGTAGCATTTATATTTCTTCCATCCATATTACTAGATTTCTTTTACAGTGTGATAACACATACTAATTTTACTATTAACGCAATAATTTTGCATTTCACCTGAGTAAGTATATTATGATGTTGAATATTTAATAAAGCTAAAATTTATAACATTGATAAATTATAATTCAACAAATTATCTTAATCATACATGTAAATATATAAATATTCATAAAAAAAATGACACTACGGAACCTATAAATATAAACACTAAATCATAAAACGAAAACATAAACATTATAACCTAAACCATGAGCCCAAAACCCTGAACCCAGAAACAACATTATATGTTATTTATATATAGGATTTATTTTATATTGTATTTGAACAAAATAAATAATACATTTTTTTTATATAATGCAATTTGGCTTTTATTTTTTTCTATAAAATAATATTTAATGTATTAAATGAATTATTTTAATGTTATAGTATTTTAAATTCTGTAGAATTTATTGACCATTTGTATCCATAATTCTACTACTTATTTTTGGTTATTATCACAAAATACAGTTTAACAAATCTGTATATTGTCTTTATTATGAAATCTTTGTATATATATGCGTACTTGTTTCATTTTTTCATACAATTAATCTAATATAAAATATAACATTATTTAT
>NW_021629223.1:0-23313 GCF_002157705.1 Plasmodium gonderi | reverse complement strand
GTATCATGCAATAATTCAATGTAGTATCACTTTTTATGATACGTATTTACAATCATATTATCATTAGACACATCGTTCATAAATAAGCTCTTTTTTACAGCATTATATTGAATATATATCTGTTAATAAAATAATTATTCTTATGTATTTTAAAAAAAATTATATATTAGTTTATAATTTTTTATATTAAAGAACTAAAAATCATACATTAATGTATATTTATTTTTTATTCACCTTACAAATTTTAGTGCTCCGTGATAATATCTTCAGGGGTCCTTTTTATTATTTCAAATAAAGATATGGCCTGATATATAATAATTATTAAATAATATAATTTTCATATATTTTGTAATGGAGAATAATAATATTATTTATAATATGTATTTTATTAATGGTGAATTAAACATAAAAAACTCCATAAAATAAATGTTATATTTATTATATGTCATCACAGTATATATTATGCGAATTATAATTTATTTTTTATTTTTAATTTTTACAAGTTTTTATTGAAAATATATTATTCCTATAAAAAAAAATATAAAAAAATAATCAAAACTAAACAACGCTATTAGAATTTATCATGTGAATTATTTTTTTGTGATATATAAATGTTTAAAACTTTTTGGATTTTATGCAATAAATCGAACAAAATGATATATATTATAATGAAAAATATATTTTCTTTTATTGTTCTAGAATATTTTAAAATATATATACTCCTGATATTATTTTTATTATTAATACATATATTGTACCATTCATTTAGCTTCGAGTTCATAAGTATATATTCAATATAAATAGCATGAATGCTAGTTTTTTATATAATTTACAAAAAGTATAAAGAGGCAATCAAAAATTTTTGTTTTATAAAAAATAATAATCTATTGAAAAAATAAAAATAAATTTTATAAGTTAATAATTAAGCACATTATTGCATTCTTCCAATTCTTATTTTATTATTTGTATTATTTGAAACAAGGAATGAATATATGGATTATTTATAAAAAGTACATAAGAATAGTACAAACAATAATATATTTATAATTTATAATACAAATACATATAATACATAATTATTTTTATAATATAAAATTACACTTAAATAACGTATGCATAATTTATGTATTCAGGTTTATAATATTAAAACACGTATTATTATATATTGTACTAAATATTTTACTATACAAAATTATTTATGCATAGTACATAATTTAATTATATATAATTTATATATACTGCAATAAAACTTTCTATTATGTGTATATCATTCTTTATTTTGTGATAAAAATTATATTAGTATATAATGCTTAATGTATAAATAATAAATTAAGAACATACATATAAAATAATTGTTTTGGATTATGTCCAATTTTTAATGGAAATTAAAAACATGTAAAAAAATGAAGTATGTAAAATAATCATTTATTATATAAATACATTATACATTTAATTCAGCACTGGGGGTAAAAATGTTTTGATATTTTTTGTATATATAATTATAAGATAAGTACATTTTTTATTACATAATATTTACATTAATTTACAATATTATATTGCTAATTTTTTAATATGCATTTATTCATTAAAATACTAATTCTGATTGTGCATTAATACAATGTATTAATAAATATAAATAATTAAACAAAATTTATAAAAATATTGTAATTTTTACTTATTATAAAAGCCACTTTGTAAATCATCAATGTAACATTTTTTCTGACGCAATTATTATGTGAAAACATAAAAAGAAAAATTTATTTTTATGAATTTATTCACAAACATTTATATAATGGAAAGTAGAGAAACTTCGAAAAATGGTGTAATTATATATTTTTTTGTATAAATATAATTTATATTATTTAATTTTAGCGTATCCTTCTTTGTGAAAAAAAGAAATTATTTCTATTCAAAAATATTATTTTTAAAATTTTCTATTCATTAATGTTTTCATTTTTAGTTCGATTTTAGCAATATATTTCCCATATGTAAAATAGGATTTAGTTGGAAGCCACATAGTATTGGAGGGAATTTTGGCAGTCATTTAACAAAATTGTGTAGTGACTTTTATAATAACCAAAAAATGAAAAATGGTGTTTCCTCTTTTAGTCAACAGTGCCATATCGTCACTCTATATTTATATTATTTAAGTAGTATAAAATCAGAAATTAATATACAAGCATGTTGTAAATTTTTCTTTTACAAGTTATGGGATCTACTGGGTAAATATGGATGGAGCTGTGGAGACACTAAAGGATGTTATGAAAAAATGAAGATTGAACAAATATCTACTTCTAATCAAGAAATTTCTAGTTTATTTTCACTATGTAGTGTTTATCCAATTGATCTTAATGAAGGTATATTTCAAATATTTAAAAGGATAGATGAAACATATGATAATTTAAGCTTATTAATAAGAGACAATAGAAATCCACAAGAATCGAAATTTCAACGTTTTAAAAGTGGGATGAATTATTTAGAAAGTATTCATAATATGTATAACGATACTTTTAAACAATTACTTATAGATTTTAATAATTCTTATTTAACATATTTGAAAGGATTATTAAATAGTAGGTATTCCTCTGTCAAACCATTCTTGAGCTATCGCATTAAGGATAAAAATATTACAGGAGTATTGAATGTACTAGATAAGAAGACACAAATGCACGCACTAACAGGTACAGATAATGATAGAGATATTAGTACAGATATGAAAACAAATAATGGTACACAAATAAGTACAGGAATATGTTTTTTAGTCTTTGTAATATTAATAATTATGTTCATATTGAATAAGGTTAAAAACAAAATATATTTTATTTAATATAAACTTTAATAAAATTATTGTCACCTATTATAATGAATCGTTAATATCAAATATATGATGATTTAATAAGAATATCATAATACCACATTATTTTCAGTACACAACTTTTGGATCATATATACAACCAAAGGCAAGAATTGTAAGGAAACTAATGAAGAGAAGCAATAAAGAACGTATGAGCTTGAGTGATTCATATGAAAGGATGTACCATGATTTAAATGACAAAGTATATGAAAAAGCATATATATAAGTACGAAATTTTTAATAAATTATTAACGAAAAAAAAAAATAATATAAAATGAATTAAATTTAAGTTTTTTTAAATAATGCTATATGTTTAAAACATATTTTACCTAAGTAAATAAACAAATAAGCATATATATATGTTGAAACATTTATAAAAAATAGTGAAAAAATGTATTAATTTTTTTTACCCTAACAAAACTGAAATATTAATTTTTGTATATTCCCATATAATAAGTACAATTATTATCACAATGCAAAAGAAATATGTAATATATAATTATTAACTGAAAACATATAGTTGTTATAACTATATATTTAAAAATATTGATAATTTAATAATTAATACTTTACATCAATTATCGCATTTACAAGTAATATATATTTTTGGTATATATGAAGAAAGCAATATTCTTAAATATTTATAGCAGAAATAGGATAATTAATTTACTTTAAAGATAATTCATAACATGACACAATATTTAACGCAAAAAAAAGGATTAAAAAAAAATTATAAATTTGAATGATTTTTGAGTGAGATATATTCTCTTGCATGAAAATAATCTTGAAATGGTCTTGCTTATAGATGCTTATAATTAAAATAAAATCCTATATAAATCTATTTATTTGAGTAATATAAATGAGTGTAGGTGTAAAACATTACTATATCAATATAAATAATTATAAAGATTATGATATTAAAATTTTAATACTATTCAATGTAAAATATGCACAAAATGTTATGATAAATGATAATATTATATAACTATAATACCAATATATTTATAAAATGATAATTATAATCTCGTTAATGTATTGTATTTTTAATAATATATTTCATAATATAAAATATGTAACAATTGGAAACTGTATAAAAGATTGATTAATGGATAGTTTTCATAGAGTAATGATTATACATTAAATGTGTCTCTTTGTATTTTACAATTTTAATGCAGCATAGCTAATGTTACTTAAAAATATGTTCTAACATTTATAGTTAAAATATATTCCATTACTATAAAATATATGTACTAATAATATGTTTTTATTGAAGTGACAGAGTAATGCATGCATATATTTCCTATAATATAAACAATTTTTCCAATGATAAAATAACAGAAAATAGATTAAAATGAATGTATAATAAATAATAGAGAAATTTATCAACATGTTTATTAAATATTAAATACATTGGTGTTTTCTTTTTATTAATAAAAATACAGATTTTACGTTTATAAGTAGAATTTTCTTGAAATTCACTAATTACATAAAAATTTATCGCTCGTAATCTTAATATTATAAAACAAAGCTATATGTATAATATTTTTATAAAATATTAATATATTACTATAGTGCAATTATATTTTTTTTGATAAATACAAATATTAAATGTAATTTCAAGTTATTATATACATTTATTGCCTTATATATTTTCACATATTCGATTTGAAACAATTCTATTTGTAACATACTTATAGTGCATTGATATTGCGCATACTATGTAACATAAATGAATTGGAATTATAATATTCATATCATTTTTTTATTTTAGTTTTTACTTCTTCTTGTATATATTTATTGTATTATTTTTTTTTTATTTAACATAATAATATTTTTAAAGTATATTAATTAATATAAATATATTTGTAAAATATTTCATGCATAATTTTACTTATATGAACGTATATATTAGAATTCATTTAATGAAATTATAGACAACATTAAAAATACATAAACTCTGCAATTCAAAATTCTTACTTATACACATTCAACATTAATAATTTAAAACTTTCTTAACACTTAAAATCATGTAATACTGTAATAAATATTCATCGATATATAATATTTAAATTTTTCGTATATTTACACTTAGGAACATCTAATATATATTGCAAATATAAAAAATATTTAACTAAAAATTTTTGTGTATACATACAACTCCTTATATCAGTAATACTTAACATGAATGATGGGATATCATGATTCAATTTTCATAATTTTTTATATATTTATAGAATGAATTTTTGCTCAAAATGTTTGCTATACACAAAAAATATTATTTAAATATGTTATACATGGAATTAATATACTTCTTTATTTTAGGACGTCTTATTTTTTCGAGTATACAATTAACTAGAGTTTTTTAAATGAAAATATGTTAAAATAAAAAAAAAACACAATATTTCCCATTTTCAGAAACATTTTAAACATATATAAATTTGCAGTATAGGAATTATATTAAAATTTATATTCTTTTAACATTTATTAGTTAATAATGAAATGCAATCATATAAAAACATTAACAGGTATGAATGCCAAAATAAATAATAGATATATAAATACAACTTTAAATTGTTTTCATACGTGTCATAATACGACAAATATTGAAAAAACTTAATTGCTTTCTTTGATTCACAAATAATATATTAGATGTGAATTATTAAATACATAATACAAAATAATATTAGGAGATTCATTTAAGTTATAAATAAATGAATTTAAGTATTTTTATACCAAGTATTTATTATATATATATACTGTAAAATCTATATATTATACTCAAAACTAAACATCTACAACTACATATATCTTCAGCAGTGTTATATTACCAAGTTAAATATAATAAAAACACAATGCATACATAGAACATTGAATGTTACGCACACACGATTTATATATTAATGTGTTATTTATTATAAATACCTTTATTGATTTTAATTAAATTAATAATATTTAAAAATTTTAATATTTTTCATTATCCATAAAATAAATAATTGCAATATTAATATATATTTTAATTAGTAATTTCATTACAAGTAAACATGCCTTTATATACGTTGTATATTTCCTCTCATAATGAATTTGCATTAAAAATTTTGATAACAAAAAGAGTAGCAATGATGAATATATAAAGAGTAGAAAGAGAATTATAAATAATGATGATAAGTTTATTGTAATTTATAGCCAGCATAAATAACGAATTATTTATGATTATATGCTTCAAATATATTGGAAGAAATTTAATTCACAGTTTTATTATAATATTGTATTAATACCACAATAATATAGTAAATATTAATATAATAAATTAGTGACTGTAATATTTATTTCTATATTTTTATCATATAATATATTTTGGTAGAGTTCAAATTCGCTACAATATAATTGTACAATAATAATAAAAAAGTCTACTTATATCCCAAAACAATTACATATTAAAATATAAAGAATAATTAACAAAACATATTAATAAATCCATATATTGTACTTTAAGGCTAATTCTGAAACATTATATTTTTTGTATTTAGTATGTCTAAAATTTCAACTATGCATCTATGCATGTGGAAAAAATAAGCATATTTAATTTTAAAAACAGCACTTATTTATATAATAAATATAATCATTTCAAATTTGTTATTGTATTACTAAGAAAATAATAAAATTACTTGCTTTTTCTTATATTAATAATTCTGTAAAAGAACACTTATAGTAGATATATATAAGAAAAATGGTTGTTTGTGTAAGCTAATAAGAACAATTATATATTACTGTATTTTACCTTAAATGTTCTCATTGATTTTAAATCTTCATGCAGCGAATAATCTTCCATTATATTCGTATCCATTATAACGTTACGATTACTTTTAGATTTTCCTAATAAGGTTTTTTTTTAACAAATATCCAACTGGAGTGATCTAATGAAAATGTGGCATATGTACAATATTTTTCTAGTATAATATTTGTATAACTGTTAAATAATTTACAAAATTTATATAATACATATTTCTTTTTTATACTCAGTAATAAATACCTTGCACAGTAAAATAGAGAAAACTGTGATTCCTATAATTAAAGGAGCAATGGTCATAGCTTTGTGTGATGCAAAAGCTGAATAGTTATTTGGAATTTCAGAAAAATTTTTCAATTCTGAATTACTAATCTCTTCATATGATCCTGTAGAAATTGTGTGTGTGAAAGGATTTTCATCTGGAAAATTATGACTCTCTTCATCTGGTTGCATCGTTCTTTCTTGTTTTACTATGATTACTTCGTCCTCTGTTTCTACTGGATGTGATTGTTCCTGCTCATGTACCACATGTTCCTCATCGTGCACAATTAATGCTAGATCTATTTCTTGCAAATCTTCAGGTTCATATATATATTCCTGGTATCCATGATCTTGTTCTCGTGTTGCTAAACCAGGTATGTTTTCTTCTGAATTGCATGTCAATTTATTTAATTTCATTTCTCTTCTCTCTTTAAAATAATCAACAAAGACCATACCAATCTTATCCTTGCCATGCGAATCATTATACCTGTTTTTTGATGCGTTATATATTACGACACATTTACCAAGGTATATTCTAAACTTATCACTACAGGATTTATTAGGTGTACTGAAATATGATTCAAGGGTATTGTAATCTTTCGAAAAATCATATAATGCCTTAATAACCATAAAATTTTGTTCGTTCATAATATATTTATCATATATACGATAATTACATATGTTATGACCTCCATCACGTTTTAGAAAAAATTCAAGTGTAGGCATAATGGAGTAAAATGAATTTTCAACATTTTTATTCTTATATAATACATCACCTAACCAAAAATATAGGTAATCACAATCATCACTATTAAATTTTCTTGTCTTATTTTCATTATAAACATAACATAAAGCTCTAAATATTTTATCAGAAGCATTGTTACGCAAATGTGCACTTTCTAAAAGTTTCTTTGCCAACAGGTAATAATGAAAAGTGTCACAACCTACAAGACCTTTATCGAAAGCAGCGTATGCCTTTTTTGTAGGTAAATTATTAAGTTCGTCATCCTATGAATTTAAAACAAAAAAAAATAAAATAACTTATTTATGTTAAAATATCATATTTTAACATAAATGATATATTATATTATCCAAAAAACGTACCCCTAGATGAACTCCCATTATTAAGGAATGTTAAAAAGTGATTTACAAACAAAATAAAAGAAGCATATACTTAACTATGCTTTTACTAATATATTGAAATTTTCCAAATAAAATTAATATGAATATATATAGAATTATTGACGATTAAGTATGTGTGTTCATGGTTTTGTCTATTTATGTAAAATTCTATGATATATAATTTCTTTATAGTTGTCTTTTATGAAAAATGGCTATATATTATTTCATCACATATTATATAACTTTGTATATTTTATCTATTCTGTGATATTTATAAAATGGATGTTGATTTAATTATTTTTGTTTTTTAATAAAATGCATTATATTGTTGTTTATGATTCAGTTATGATATATACTCTCTATGAATATTATGTAGGATGCTATTTACGATATGAGCTAATAATTAAATTAATTATAGTAGTATTTTTTATTTTATATATAATATAACTAATTGTATATAATTTATATGATGTTTGTTAAATAGTATATATTTGTATAATCTATTAAATAACATATTTCTATTTTTTTCTACTGCATAAATGTAATATACTTCCAGTGTTCAAGGTTAAAGTTTAGGTTTTAGGATTTAGGGTTTAGGGCTTAGTTTTCAGTAATTAGGTTTCATTTCATCTGAGGCCACAAGGAATTGATATTTAATACAGAGGAACAAAAAAAAATTATATGGAGTACAATTTTAGAATTATCTTAAGAACAAAAGGAGGCGTGTGCGAGTGACTTGAACGATTGTAATAATATCACTAAAAAAAAAAAATAAATACCATTCTGAGGCATGGAAAAAAATACATGAGTTTATATTCACGAACATTTATTTGGGGATTATCTATTTGATATGATATCTCCTTAATTTCTATTAAGAAGAATGTAAGGAAAAGGTAGGTGATGATACACTAGAAAGAGTATTTGAGGGCACTGTTGCTATTAAACCACGATTAGAAGAAAACATAGATGCTTGCTTTGACGAGATTTATTATTCTGAAGAGTTAAAAGATATTTGTACTTATACAAAGAAATATATATTTCAATGATCATATTATATAAGATGATTATAATAATATATTTTCATAAAGTCTAATAAGTTATGATTTGCAAAAATGAAAAAATATTTTCCAAATAACGAAGAAGAAAAAATAATAATTTCATAAGGACGCAATAATAATTGTAATATATAACTGTATAATATATATGTTATATTGAATACATAACTTAATCATAATATAATAACTACTCTCTGTATGCATATGTGAGTAATATATAACGATCATAATTAAAAGAGGTAAATTGCTAAAAATTTAAGTGTATAGAAAAGTTTAAATATATAACATAAAATTATATAAAAAAGAACATACATATAAACAAAACACGAAGTCTAATAATTAATGTATGAACCCTAAACCCTGATCCCCAAACCGTAAAAACTAAACCCTATGTTGCATTCATATATGTTTTTATTTATTTAAAAAATATTTATGATTATATATTAAGATATAATATTAAAAAAAAAATGATAGTTGCTATGCATAAATGGTACAAGTGAGAAAAGTTATAAAAAAAAAAAAATAATATATGTTTTTATTGACCAAATTATTAGAATAATATAGTATTCCTCGCAATTTTAGAATTATTAATATATATTTTTGATTCCATTTTAAACATTTATATTAGTAAAGAAATAATACGTATAAAATTATAATTATAGAGTATATAACATCGGAATACTACAATTCTTATTACAAAAAATAAGTAATTTCTTTAAGTTCATTAAAAATATGTATATGAATTATATATAAAGCAATACATTAAAATAAAAAAATATATTGAAATGAATAAAGTAAAAAGTAATATTATGTAACAGTAGGAATAAAATATATACTTTATATGATACAGTTTATGTTTTATATCCAAATCATTATTATTTTAATAAATATATATGTGATTTAACCAATATATAAAAAAATTTTAATTATAAAGTTTTCATTAGAATATAGTAACTGATTCGTAAATCCAATAACAGCATTTCTTTTATACTTATGATAAAGAAATTATATTATTATATCTTTTATATTCATATATGATTAAATGAAAAAATATAATATATATATACAATTATATTATTATATGTGATGGTGTCAAGTATTAATATAAGATTCAATATAATATATATGAATCTTGGACAATTCTATGTAGCTTTTTAATGTATAATGAACTAAAACACACAACATTTATAATTAACTTTCATTATTTATATATTATTAGGAAAATTATAAGTTTAAATTTATTAATGCTAAAAATGGGTTATTAAAAATATTCTTGGAAGTTTATTAATAAATATTATCCCTAAAAATAAAATCTATGTACATTATACTACATCCATTAATATACAATGGATAAAATCAAAATAAGATAACTAAACAAGTATTTTAAAATATTTATATTATAAAAATATATGTTTCATTTGTTTTCATATAGAAAATAATTTTCTATTATTTTAATATTTTTATACTGCATTAATACAAAAATATATTTTATTATTGAATTTATCACGTTGTTTCACTGCCATAAATATATTTTTCATATCATATATTTATGTTAACTGATGGTTTCTCTGTTTCGATATATGAAGATAACATATATTAATATATGCTATAAAATTTAAAAATATGAATTTAAATAGTTCTGTAAACAGAGAGAAATATATGATTTAATAAATATGGAATAAATATAACTATTATTAACATATTATGAAGGGAATGAAATCTATGTTATATAAAAAAATACATTTACTTTTGTGAATTCATTTACACGTGACAAAATGGCTACGCGGACGTATCTGAATCAATATGTATGTTTCTTTTTGTAGTAATTAATATATTTTTTATTTTATATTATTTAAACCCCGTTTTCTATGGAGTAGAAGCATAACGTTTTCCGTTAGTGTATCAAAATAAAATTACTAATACATAATAATATTTTTCTTTAGTTCGATTTTAAGGATATATTTCCTATATGTATGAAGGAGTTTAATGATATTGAAAAAGAAAAGGATAATAAAATTTACGCTGATGATTTTTATTCTGTGTGTCATTCAATTGAAACAGAATTAAATTTTAAATCTTCAGATTTTAGAAAATTTTGTGTTTGCTTTAGTAACTATTTGCAACATATAAATAATGCTAAAGTTAAAAATATAGAACCATATTGTAAATATTTCAACTACCTACTAAAAGATCTGCTATCTTATTATTATGGATCATCTTGTTCAGGAGAAAAGAACTGTTACAAAGAAATGATAAAAATATTCGAAAGAAGTAGCAAGAATGACATGAATATATGTGAGCTTTATGTAAATAATCTTGAAGCTAATGTATATGAAGTATTGAATTATCTCAATTCCCTTTATAATGATCTTGATGAATTAAAAAGACATAATAAAACATGCATTTCCAGTAATAGATGCCTTAGAAATTATACTGAATTTTTACAAAAATATAATGGAATGGAAAATGACAGTCTAAAAAATGTTATAGAAATTGTTAAAGAACATTTTTTTCCATATATCAAGTTAGAACAAGAAACAGTAGTGATGCAAAAACAGTTACATTCATACACTATGATAAGTGCAACAAAGGTGATCCTAATTGTATGTATTATTACACTTGCAACAATGTTTATTCCGTTTATTTTGTATAAAGTTAATAATAAATTAAATCTATATATTGCATATTACATTAAAAATTATATTACACATTATTATAATAATAAAAATCAAAAATTAATGTGTACATAATAATTACATGTTCCTTCTTTATAAAAAGAACACATCGTGTCGCTTATATATAGAACCAAGAATAGGGAGGTTAAAAGAAATTTGGCATAAAAAAAGTAAACAGGCTTTAAAAATATTAAAACATTTTGAAAATGATTTTGAAGAATTGATGGATAATAATTCAAAAATAACATATAATACTTTATATTACCCCTAGAAAAGGTATAATAACAAATAAATAACTCATCTTTTTTATTTTAATAATATATTAATTTATTAAAAATACCATTGAGTACAAATTGAATTAACTAAATTAAATAATTGTATGAACAAAAATATTTTAAATTAATAACAAAATATGAAAAAAATATATTGTAATGTTATTTTAATTCTGGGTAATAAACTAATACACAATTTGGAAGCACTATGCATTAACAAAAAATAAATACACGTATATGTATGAAACATCATAATTGAAAATTTGTAATCATTCTTTTAAAATTAATTAATATTGTAATTAAAGTTCCAGATATATATGATCAATTTTAATGAATGAAGAAATATTAGTAAAATTTCATTTGTATAAAATAATAAATGTCTATTATGCCTAAAAAAAAAAAATAATAAATTAATACAATTAAAATTTTAGATTAAATAACATGTGTAGATAGTTACATAATAAATAATATTATATAATAGAACACCTAATTATAAATGAAAAAAATTTTATAATTATATTTTTAAATACTCGAATTATGTGAAGTGCATAATAATAATTAAAGGACCATAAGGTACTTTTATTAAAATATATTGTATATTGAGATATATAAATGACATAAATAAGCCTAAGATATGATTATTCATATATTCATTTAAAAATTCTTATAAGTAATATTTAAAGTGTATAACTGATAAAACAGCAATAAATAATACAGGGAATTCAACGAAGAATTAACATATAAAATATGTCATATAATATCATTATAAATATTAAATCATAAATAAATGATAATTATTTCACTATATTCTTTAAATAAAAACTATTAACATCTTTACTTATTTATATTTTATAATATCTTTTCTTGTTTAAGCCTATATTTTTTATATTATAATATTGGATGAAATCATATATTTATAAAAAAATAGAGCATATTTAACAGAATACATAAAATGTAGATATAATTATTGTTATCATAATTTTTAAATATATAAGTCTTTTATAATTATCATACCACTATGTAGCACAAAAAGTCACGACTTATATTAGATTGGTACGTAAAAAATAGATTTGACACACAATAATTTATTCCAACCGGAAATATTGGAATAATATACATAATTTGCAAGGAAAACAAAATTTAGATATGTTAATAAAAATAATTACTAAATAATAATATATAAATATTATTATCAGTTTAATTATAAATAAAATGTTTGACATATTTATAATTGATTTGTTTTTGCTTTCTTAGCACATTAAAAAAATAAGTAATATTTATAGTACAAATAAAAACACAATGAGATTGAACTGAATAACAGAATGATATAAATGTATATATATTATATTAATAATATATATTAAAAAAATATTGTACCAAAAAATATTTTTTCACAGAGCGAATATTTCATATATTTTTATCATTATGCATAATGAATAACCATGAAAAATATATGTGTTTTTAATAGTATGTACACACTGTAACAGAATGAGAATATTTTATTATGTATATATGTTTTTCGACATATATAAATTATAATATTCTATTTTATAATTTCATATTTTTAATGTTGTTTTTTATTTAAATCATTTCTGGATTAATTTGAATCTCATAATAAACATTATCGAGTGGATGAATTACATTCATACAATGTTACAAGCATGATTTTTATTAGACTCAAAAGCATAATAAATCAATTTCATCTAATATATTAAGTATAACAAGGATATTATAGTATATCAGTAAATCATAAGTGATTTATATAATTCATATTTAAGTATATTAATATACTTTTACTTTAAATCATATATATATTTATGAAATTTTTTAATTTTTCACGTAATAATACACAAATAATATATTATTAAATGTCATTTCTCTTTTAATTAAAAGATTTTTATATTATATATTTATATATGTTAATAAATCTATAATTTATAGCATTTACCTATGTCTGAGCATTTTATTGAATTATGAAAATAAATTAATAATCTATTTCTTTTTCATATGTAACTAAGTGCATATTTAGTAAAAAAATATATATATTATTTATATAAAATATATTAATTTTTATTCAAATGTTTTCTATCTACTATAAAATTATTTTCGCATTCCTCACTGTGTAGGATTTATAGTTTCATATTTTGTTGATACATTATTGTAGTTAATCCTGCATTACACTAAAAATCATTATATAAGCATGTATTATATGTGTAATATATTATCTTATAATATAAAATAATAGCTTAATAATATAAAAATTTTAAACAATGCTTTTGCTTAATATATTTTAATAATATTTTTTCATATAATTTAATATAATTAACGTACATATATTTATTATAAGTTTAATTCTCTATTATAGTTAATTTTTTTTTAAATTTATATATTCATTTTATTATTCAGAAATATATATATTAAAAAAGAGTAGCTTTTGATAGTGCACATTGATCATTTACAATGGTTACATATGTAATAACATATAAGTTTTTTTTATGAAAACAAATATACATTCAATATGTAACGACATTATATTCCAAAAATATTAAATTAAAAATATAGTATATTGATGTGTATGGTTCATCGTGAATTATCTTGTCATAATTATCATATTATTAGATATTATTTATTATTTTAATAATTTTTTTATTTATGAATCTTACAATTCTAATAAAGAATATCTGTAGTTAAGTGCATTGTGTATAATAATACTAATGCATAAACATGTAAATAATATTATAGAATATAGATCTAAATTTAACACATATATATAATTTTCCACATTTAATTATAATATGGACAGAATAATACTTAATCGTTTCTTCTTACATTAATTAAAAATATAATTTAATATTAAATATATTTAATATATAATTTAAAAATATATGTATAACATGGGAAATGATATAGATTATAAAAATTAATTTCATCTACATGTAGAAAATATTTTTTAAGAACTTATATTTTTAGTACGTATGTTCATGCGTGCTTAATTTAATTATTTTATTTATAAGATCTATAATCTTTGGGGATAAGCATAATATATTTTTTTCTGGGAAGTTCCTGTTCGCTCTTCCAAAATTTATATGTTGAATTTAATGTATTAATATAGGATTTATATAAATAAAAATTGTATTTATTACATAATTTTTTATTTTTATTTTAAGCATAATTATATATGGCGCAAAGTACCTAGAAATGTTGCATATATAAAATCACCAAAATATATAATAAGAAGAAATTTATATATCTATGAATATATATATTATATATGAATTATCATAATTAATATTGTTGTTTGTATAAATACATATAAAATAACATACCCTCTATTTCCTAAAAAAGAATATATACCAGAAATATAACTTTCATGGAATATGAACATATGAAACATAGAAAGTTCTACAATTAGTACGCTATAGGTATTGCCTTGTATTATAATATATAACATAAAAATAAATTAACGACTTTTTTTTTAACATATCTTTTTGATGTTTCTTTATTTTGTATATTTAAAATTTTATGTAATCATAAAGAAAATGCTCTCAATATATATACATTTTAAATATATATCTATATATATCTATATTTGGAAGTACGTGAATAGTATTTTTGTATATAAATATCATAAATAATATAAATTTATTATGGAATTGCATTATAAAATTGAATATATGTAATTATTGCTGAGCATTTTTTTTCATTATTACAATTAATACTATCAGAATTTTTTAGGTTATCAATTTCTACATTAATGTCGTATAAATCTTTGAATATTTCCAATTCATCAATGTTATTAATTTCATCTGCATTATACATATAACACATTAAATCATAATTACTTTTAGCTATTTTAATCAATTCTTTATAAAACACTTTGATAGCTAGACTATTTTTTACCTCATTTAGTTTATATTTATATAGCGAATAATATAAGCATTTATAACTATACCTTTTTATGGATAAATTATCAGAAGTAGAATATACATTATATGAATATTGCATAGATTGACAACATATATTTTTAGCACTAGAATTAAATATATCTGTATAATTTCCTGTTACGTTATTACAGTCTTCTTTCCAGAATATTTTATGCTCTCCTTCTTTATATTTATATATAATTTCTTTATATTGAGGAAATTATAATTTACAGATTCCTACCAAAATAAAAAAATAAAATAGTAGTATTATAAAAATTATACACTTAAGAAAATGCCTATATATATTTGATGCAAATTTATATAGAACATTGTTATAATTTTACAATAAATATAATAATATTTCCATACTACAATACATTGAGTCATATTAATTATGATTATATGTTTTTACGGATTAATTGATAGAATGTTGTTGCTTACGAACACACAAACATCAAATTTTAAAATTAACAATATATGGTATGATGAAATAGTATTTGCTCTTTATTAAAGTTGTACAAATTATAGAAAAAGTATTTGATTAAAATAATCATTAATTTTTATTCTAATTATAATACAATAGTAACTGCTTTTGTTGTATAGTATGCTTCCTTAATAATATTAAGGAATAAATGAAAACATTAAAGACGGTGATTAGATAAAAAGGACAATAATATCTCTTGTTAAAATATAACAATAAAACAATTGATGATAATTTATGTTTCAGAGTTCATTATATTAGTTCTTTTTATTAGCTATTTCTGTTAAAGAAAATAAAGAAAATTTTTATTTATTTATTAAAATGTATATATATTATGATTAATACTTCATAATATATTATTTTCAGAATAATAATATTAAAATAATGATATATGTTTTTTTTTTATTTTTATGAAGCATAATTATGATATTTTATTGAAATTTTTAAAAATCAAATAAATATATTATTGTTTGTATTTAATATAGACAAATTATTATTATATATTTCTGCATTTCTTTATAAATTTATTATATGTTACATTAAACTTATAATAAATTATTTTGTTATAATGTTTAGCACATGATAATTTTTATTCATATACCCAATTTTCTATTTAATATATGCTAAGAAATTATATTAGTTCTCATTTGTATACATTATTAATTCTGAAATTTTTACTATATATTCATATATCATTTTATAACATTTGTTGCACATTATTTTTTTTTATTAAATTTTAAATACAGTTATTATTTTTAATTCTATATATATTAAAAGTAAAAAATTAAATTCCTTATTCTTTAATTTTAATCCTCCTTGTAATCTTATGCATAAATGTAATTATCGATATAATTGCATTATCATATTTTTATCATTATTATATTATATAAAAAGATATATATTATGTACTACTTTTCAGAGATACTATTTAAATTATATATATATTTATATTTTGTATTAGACTTATATGAACATACAAATAAATTTTTAAAAAATATATTTCTAACAGTATACTATTAGTATATATTTGGAATAAATATTTAATATATAGAAGTATTTAATATTTTTAAGGGACTCACACATGTATAATTTTATGAATATTTAAATAAAATACTTTATTATTAGTTTTTATTTTTAGAAAACACACATATGAATATTATTTATAAACAAAAAAAAATAAGCTAATCCGTTAATGTTTTCATTTGAATATATATATAGTTTGTAATGAAAAAGTAATTATAAATATTAAATATTATAATAATACAAAAATAATAATAATATGAAATATAACGATATCCCTTAATACTTGTCGTGTATGATTATTATATTTAATTTTATTTATATTTATCATGTTATATTTTTTTATTGAAAAATATAATACCATTTATAAATTCACCATTAAAAATTAGCTATGACTATTTAGATTTTTATTAATCACCTTTTAAAAAATAAAACATTCAAAAGAATTTTTTATAGAATGAAAACTAATAAGATTTAAGTATATATGACTTAAATAATTATTTTATCGAATATTAGCCTGCATATGTAATTTATATTAAAATGAAAAAAAATTACACAAATGAATATTGTATTTATTACTTTATTTATTAAAATAAATTTATAAGTAAAAGTAATATATTTAATCAAAATATTATTCTAAAATAAGTAAATTACAAAGTAAATATCAAAAATTTTACTGATGTAAAAATTGTTAATATTCTAAAAGAAAATGTACAACATTTATTATATGTATACTTTATTATAAAATTAAATAGCATCTTATGTATTCATTCATATTTATATCCTTCAGATAGTTAAATTATTATTGTTAGGTTGTTATTATCACACAAATAATACTTCAGTAGATATTTTAAACCTTTTGAATTATTATTAATATTTATATTTACATTTTTATAATAAATGGATAATAAATATATACACGTAAAAATGAGGACATATTTATATGATTATTTGTCACACTCCTATCTCTCTTTTGATAAAGTATAAAGAAATAAAAATAGAGAATTAAATTACGCAATCATATATATATATTATATTTATATTATTGGGAATAATTATAAGTATTTACTTCTACATATAAATTCTGATGTTATTAATACTTCATTATTCATTTTTATAAAAGGTTACTTCTGAAATGTCCATTAATAAAATATGATGAAATATACATATAAAACATATTTCTAGCCTGATTATGCAATATAAACAAAGGTTCTTTTTTCTTTAGTTCAAAATAAATCTAAATATTTCAGTGCACAATTAAAGTTCAAACCAAATATGTGGAAAAATATTATTCGTTTTATTTATTCTAATTTTTTAATTACTTAACATATATTAAACCTCGTAAAAATAACAAATAGAGTCGCATTAAAAATGGCGAATTGTAAAGTAATATTCAGAAGTATATAAAAAGTGCGATAATTTATAATAATATGCTATAATACTATAAAAATTATATTACTTATTATACTAAATAACAATATTAAAAAAAATTGGCTTGGTAAAAAACAAATATTTTATTATAAGAAATAAATAAAATACAAAATGTGTTATTTATCCTAACATTATTATTCGCTTACATTATAGAAATTATACACATGTAAAGAAGCATAGGGTTTATAATTGCACCATCATTGCATTTCATACAACATTTAGAAAACTTTTAGAAAGGAAAAGCAATAAAAATTAATATATATAATTGTTTAAATAACTTCGATTAATAAAAAATAATTGAAAAATTGAAGTTCATGTAGAAATTATAGTAAACAAGAGATACAAAATATAGCATTTAATTTGGTGTAGTAGCATATATTTATGCAATAGTATTACTCTTAATTCAGAATTTCATTCATGAAATAAAAGAATGTAAAAGTAACCAAAATAATACGCGTTGTGTTATAATTCTTGATGTTGATTCTATAGATGTTGTCTATTAAATAAGACATAGACTATTTCATAAACAATATATTAATGTTCTGTCTTCTTGTAAAAATGTAAGATCATATAATATTAAAATAATGTATTCATGATTTTTTTAAAGTAATAATAAGCATAAAGTAAAAGGTGTATATTTTATTCATTAATTCTATCGATTAAACGTTAAGAAAAATAAAAAGTACATAATTCCCTTGAAAATTATATAGTTTTATAGTTACTAAGAAATTTTTTTTACGCAAGAGCAGAAAAAATTAACCAAAAAAAAAAATTTGAACACGCATTTTTTTTGCATTATTATATCTAACATAAATGTGAATTACGTTATTATTGGCATATCACAATTAATTAGAGAAAGAGAAGAAGTTTTATATGATTTATAGATAATATGTATAATCCTTTACGTATACACCGAGCTACTCTAATATTTTAGTTATATACATAATAATAATTTAATTAAAATCATCGAAAAATATATGCACTTGAATGATTTGAGACAAATATGTAATTACAATTTTTAACAGAATATTGTTAAAATAAAATAAAATTTTTGCAGATAAATATATAATTATATAGGCACGAAGGATATAACATATCCACATAAATATATAATATTATTTTATTAATATTTTTAAATTATATTCATTGATATTATTATGATTATGAACTCAATCTAATTCATTTTTACAAATACACTGTATTAATTAATTTATATATGAATTTTAACCTATGCGAATAAACCAGATTTATTTTTCTTAACCATTAGATTCATCAAATAAATGCATTATTGTTAATGATTTATATATTTTTGTTAATATTGTGCTAAAAAAGTCTGTAGTGGATAAAAGGAATAATATGTATTAATTTTTTTCATGAGGTCATAAAATGATTTTTTAACATATATGCTAATATCTAAATACAGTTTTGAATAAAAAAAAAAAAAAAATTCATTATTGCGACACTAAATGTATCTTCAATAATCTAATATAGAAATTTTTTACAACATTAATATACTGATGAATGAAAAATATACATAATGAAATAATATATTTATTAGGAAGAGATGGAAAAAAAATATATTATACCATTTCATATATCATTCCCCTCTTTCTATAGCATATATAACTTATTCTATATATTAATTTCGTTGAGAATACAGTTCCTTAATTTCCTTTATTTAAATATGTCTTTATAAACCTTAAGCTGGAAATAAAATAATATTGTACATAATTTTTGTAAATATATATTATATAATATACCTTAGTTCACTATTATCCAAAAAAAAATATTATATATATATGTATTGTTTAATTTTATACATCATTAATGAGATAAAGTAATAATTTGCTTTGTTCCCTATTATTTTCTTATAATAAAAAATTAACACTACTACGTGTTATAATAATAAACAAGGATTAATTTCTTCTTATGATATAATTATAAAAAAATAATGTTTCTTAAGCAAAAAGGAAATATTGAATAAAATTTCTCATTTTTATTACAAAAAACAATGCATATATTGTTTTCAAACAATCAAAGTCTTTTTGTGATGATACTAATCAGATGATATTAGTAAAATCTCTAATTCAAGGTTTTCTTATATTTTAGTGAAATAGCCATTTAGCTTTGTTTTAAAAATTATTATAATATATTAAGTTGTTACTTCTAGAAAAGAATTTTAACATAGATAAAATTTAACAAAAATATGATGACATTTTCTATGTAATGCAATTGGCTGTTCTATATGTTTCTTATACCTTTATGGAATTCAATGGTTAATGTTAGCAAAATAAAATATATATAATATTAAACTAAATATGTGTTATATTTTATTCGCAGTGATATATTGAAATGTTCGAATTAGCATTCATTCCTACTTGTACAAATGTAATTTATAATTTAATATTTTAAATGATATGCAAATATTTTTCATTCATCATAGAGTAAAAAAATAATTATAGTTATTATAGCTTACAAAGGAAAAAAAACATATAAATATTAAAAAAGTCTTAAAAATTAATTATATTGTTATTAATGTCATATAATGTTAATATATAAGTTTCATATATCTTAAAATTAAGGTTTCATGAACATTAACTAGATTTTTTATTTTGATTTTTATTATTGGACACAACAAATCATAGGGACATGTAATTCAATAAGTTAATTATTCATAACTATTTAATTATAATTTTATTTTTTATATCAAAAAGATATGTATTTTTGTAGTAATTATATTATCTTCTATTTTATAAAAGTGATCATACGATAAAAAAAATTATGCACAATAAATATATTAATTAAGAATAATTTAGTGTACGTATATGATTATATTATTAAATTAAATTACGTTTTACACTCGAATGGAAATATATATAATATTATATCATTAGTGAATATTGATTAATATATTAAAGCATAGTTTAAGCAAATTATTTTAAGTCATAATATTGTAGTTGTAAACCTAATATGTAAGAATAATAGGAATATTATAATTTATACCATAAGTACTAAATATTTATATTTTATAAGTATACTCACAAAAGAAATTAAATATATATAAATAAACGTGTTCGTTTAATGTTATTGATTATATGAATATGCATTATTCTTAATTTCTTACATGGAATTACTACATTATTATCATAGTGTTATATGCATAAAAATAATATATGACTAATGTTTATTATTTTATAGTAGTACATACTTTCTAGTTTTCTGATTAGTTTTTACTACTACCAATATACATAAAAAAATATGGATGCCAACAAGAACGAGAAATATTACAATAAATTGATATATAATAGTAGAAAAATAAAAATATAATTAAAATTTTTTTTGTAAAATTTATAAATTATTTGAATTAATATATGATATATCAATATAATATATTTTCCCAATATTTTCAATGAACAATGTTTTCTATAATATATATAAAATTGTTTGTATTAATTACACATATAATCATATTGAGTGCATCTTCTGATGTAAATGGCAATTCATGTCTACACGTTTTCATAGAATTATAATTTATATTACATAAGTTTAAAAGACATAAATTCGCGAAAAATTATAAATATATATTTTAAAATTTTAAATATTTTTGACATTCATTACTTAGTTTAATTTTAAGGATATATTACCCAAATGTAGAAATGAATTCATTAGTTCAGTTAAGAATAGACCACATGGGCTTCATACAGATTATTCGAGGTACTGTGCTAAATTTTATACACGAATATCATGTCCTAGTAATGGGCAGAATTTTAATATAGCTTGCATGGATATTCTTTACTATTTAAATTATATAAATAATAATAAATCCAAGGACGACACAAATCCAGAACGAAGTTGTAAATACTTCTTTTACAAGATAAAAGATCTATTTAAAAAATTCCCATGCATGTGTAATGACCCAAATAGTTGCTATGGTGTAATGAAGAGTTTTAGATTTTCGAATTTGAGTACAGAGATTACTAGCTTATTTTCTCTGTGCAATGATTATTATCCTAATGATCTTAATGAAGATATATTTAGAATGCTGAAAGAGCTTGATATACTATATGAAAAATATAACACATTTCTTAGCACCCCAGCACCAAACGCTTCAAAATATTGGGATTTCAGAGATAAAATTAGAGCCTTAGAAAAACATCAAAGCAATTATAACACGACATTTAGATCATTACTTGAAAATTTTAATAATAATTTTGTAACATATTTGGGAACATTAAAAAGTTCTAGAGATTGGAAAGTCACTGCATTTTTACAAGGTCTAACTGAAGAAGAAAAAACTATAGGAGTATTGACAGTAGCAGAGGAAACTAAAGATATAAATAGAGGTAAAAATATCGAAACAACAACAGGTATTGATACTAATGTACAAATGTACGAAAGTATATCCGCAGATAGTGGTACACAAATAAGTACA
>NW_021629222.1:10243-22100 GCF_002157705.1 Plasmodium gonderi | reverse complement strand
AATAAAGTGACGTTATAATATTTTTATAAGTATATTATATATTCAATATAAATGCTTCATCATAATACGAAAAATTAATTTTAAAAAACATATATTAAAAAAATGTAATTTATTTTTGACTTTATACAATATGAACATACTCATGAATATTACAAAAAATGAAAAGATCTCTCCTGTACTTATTTTTGTATCAATATCTGTGAATGAATATGAACTTATTATTGCATCGAGTGTTATATTTATTTCTGTAGCAGTCACAACATCTCTCACTTCCTCAAATATTTTTATTATTCCTGTAGTCTTTTCTTCCTCGTAGACATATGATAAGAATGGAATTACACACCCCTTTGTACCATTTAAGCCTTTCATATATTTTTTAAATAAATCATTATAATTTTTAAGCAATTTTGTAAAACTATCGTTATATATTTTCTGACGTTCTTCTAGGAATGCCTTATGATTTCAGATTTACAAAAGGTCAGGATAGCCTGGACAATAATAAGATTTTATATTGTTTAACTTATAATATATTATATCTAACTTTTCAAATATATGAAATAAAGCTTCATCAGAAACATCAGTATAATAATTACTGCATAGCTTGATTAAACTAGAAATCTCATTAGGAAATTTGGTTTCACTTATTCTTTTTATTATATCATAGTATCCTTTAGTGTTTCCACAGCACCATTTATATGTATGAAGTAGATCCAATAACTTGTAAAAGAAAAATTTACAACATGCTTGTAAGTTAATTTTTGATTTATTAATACTTAAATAATATAAACATAGCGTAAGGATGTGGTATTCCATACTAAAATATGAGACAGAATTTTTATTTATTTCTTGATTATTATAAGAGTTACTACATAATTTTGTTAAATTGCTACCCACATCTTTACCACGAATACTATGTGAATCCAAATAAAGTCTGATTTAGATATAGGAAATATATTACTTAAATTGAACTAAAAATGAAACAGTAATGAATAGTAAGTTTTTAATATAATATTTTTGAATTGAAATAATTTTTTTTTTTTATAAATAAGGATATGTTAAAATTAAATAATATAAATTATATTTGTAAAACAAATATAAAATTACATTAATTTTCGCATTCTCTACTTTCCATTATATAAATGTTTGTGAATTAATTCATAAAAATAAATTGTTCTTTTTATGTTTTTATATAACGACTGTGTCGGAATAAATAATACAATGGTAAGTTATAATGTGGCTTTTATAATATATAAAAATTAAAATATTTTTATAAATCTTTGTTAATTCTTTTTATTTATTAATTCACTGTAATAATACTCAATCAGAATTAATATTTTCTTTCATAAATGCATATTAGAAAAATAGAATATAATATTGTATCTTAATGGTAATATTATGTAATAAAAAATACACATATCTTAAAAATATATATACAAAGAACATCAACATATTTTTACCCTCATCGCTAAATTACATGGAAAATATATTTATATAATAAATTATTATTTTAGATATTTCACTTTTTTACATGTCTTTCGTTTCCATTAAAAATTGGACATAATCAAAAAGAATTATGTAATATAAAAGTTTATAATTAATTATTTATTCTTTGAGCATTATATTTTAAAATATTTTTTATCAATATATAATGAATGATATGTACATTTTAGAAAGTTTTTTTGAAATAAATGTAAATTATATCTAATTTAATTACGTACTATGAATATATAATTTTGTATTGCAGAAAATGTAGTACAATATATATTAATATATGATATAATATTATGAAATTGAGAACATATGTTATGATTAAACTGCTTCACCACAATTTCATATTGAAGAAAATATTTATATAATATTCAAGATATATATTTGTATAATAAAGGGTAAATTTATGAATATCTGTACTATTTTTATGTACATTTTATAATTAAACGTCATATATATTCCTTGTATCAAATAGTACAAATGTAAAATAAACATCAGGAGAATGTTATAAAGTGCTTATTTATTAACTTGTAGAATTCACTTTTATATTTTCACTAGATTATTACTTTATAAAATCTAAAAATTTTGATATCATTTTTATATTTTATTTGTGAATCATATAAAAATATGTCATCATGCTATATATACTGAATAAATTGTTATAAATGGAAAATTAAATGAATGCTACAATATATGTATTAATAATAAAAATAATATAAGCAGTATATATATTTTTCAATATTCGGGAACAATAAAAAAAAATATATTTTTCATTATAATATATATTTTTTTTTTTCGGTTTCTTGCTTAAATTCCAAAACGTTTTAAAAACTTATATGTCACAAAGAAATAATTTACATGATAATTCCTAATAGATTAGATTAAAATTTGAATAATTTTATAATTTTAGTTTTTTTTTATAGGAATAATGTATTTTCAAAAAAATCTTTTAAGTATTAAAAATAATTACAACTTTAATCTTATAGTACGCATGAAATATTCTATTGTGATATACAATAAATATAACATTTGTTATAAAGAATTTTTTATGTTTAATTAACCAATAATATAATATATATTATATATATTATTATTCATCGTTATAAAATATATGGAAATTATATTATTTAATAATATATCAGGTTATATTTTTATTCAAATAATAGCCTTGACAATTGAAGATATTAACACACAGCACAAAAAATTGAAAGATGCATAAAAACTAAATATTTATTTATGTATAATTTTTATAAAAAATTAAAATTTAACATACAGATTATTCTATAATGAATATCAATAATGATATTATTAACAAATTGCATATTCAATATAATGCTGTAAAGAAAACTTATATATTAGTGTTGCGTCTAATGATAATATGTAACTAAGTATAATAAGAAATGATACTACATTCAGTTATTGCATGATACATAATTATTTTCATGTTTTATAAATAATTAAATTCATTGGATTCTTATTTTAAGGAACATTTTACAAAGTGGATAAATATGAAGCATATAAAAATNNCATAAAATCAATGAAATGTTAAAAAATGTAATAAGAGAGCTAAATGAAATATAATGCTAATATTTATTGAAAACTATTCATGAAATTCAAGGAAACATATTAAATATAATAGTTATTCTATAATATATCGTCCATTGAGCCTTTACTGAGGAAAAAAAATATAATATATGAATCTTTAGCCAATTAATCAGATATGAGTTTAAATAGATCCTAGTAATACATAATGTTTAATTAGTTATTATAGAATAAAAGTAAAATATATAATTTGTAGTCAGTTTATGCAATATTGACAGTTATATAACAAAGAGTTGATATATGTTGTTATAAATTATATGCTTGAAAAGCAAAAATTCTCATAAAATATAACATATACCACCATATAAATATATTACATAATAATTATTATTTTCCATATTAAGATTCTATCTAATTCTGCTTAATTATCCCACAATATTTATGAATAAAAAGAGAAATATTAAATAATATGAAAAATACATTTACAGTAGCTGTAATTTAAAAATGAGTATACAAAGCACTCTGGATATTTATATAAAAATATGTACTTTTTAAACATTATAACATGAAATATAGAGGAATATAAAATTTTCATATTATTTATATGATGTCATAAAAATAAATATTATGCATACTATCGAAGCAAACATATTTATATGGTTATACATATGTTGAAAAATTTAGATATATTTATACAATCCTACATGCCATAAAGAAGATTTCATAATACTTTTTATAGAAAAAATAAATTATATATTAAATATAGAATAATATTTTAATAAGAATACCTGCACATTTCCTACAATTTACTGTATATATTGTGACATATATAAGAAGCTTATTAAAGACAAAAATAGTAATTATGCACTATTTTTAACAAAAATTAATAAAAGCTTTTCATATTTAGAATGAGAGACAAAAGGACGTCCTTAAATATATTTTTGATATATATAAAAAACATATGAAGCTTTAATAAATAATGATAATATTTTGAATAATTTCAAAGTCACCTCAAAAATGGTATAAACAATTTTTTAAAAATTATTTGATATTTCTACAAGAATTATGAAAATTATTTAAACATAAACATTAAATAAAATTTTTTTTTCTATATCGGATAACATCAAAAATTAGGTTTATAAAATCATGCTAAGAATAACTTGCAATACATATATCAATTCTTATTTATTCATTATAAAATGTGAAATACTTGCTTTTTTTATAAATTCATATAATTCTATAGTTTATCTATCATTTGTTTCATTTATTACTTAGAATATGTATATTCCATTTATATATTAATTGATCAATTATAATATATAATTATATAAATATTAAAAACATATTTCTTATATATATAAGTGTTATTAAAAGAACTTCGATATTCTTAATAACATAAATTTATTCAGTATATTTTGTGGTAAAAAATATGATTAATATATAAAAAGAAATCTAGTAATAAAATAAATATAAAAATTAATGTGCTTATACCAACATACATAAGTGCAGAAAATATCAGCATAGGGTAAATATAATATAGCAAAAAACTTTTTATGATATAAGAAATAAACATGCAAAGAGGAAATAACATCTATTTTAAATATAATTTGTGACAAATGAAGTCAAGTTATAAGATCAACGTCTAAAAAATATTGTGTTATAAACATTATAAGAGAAGCGATAGTAACAAAATTTATAAATTCATTATTAAATATTCTAATATACAGGAAAAATGATATAAAATAGCTTAATTCAATCACATTTTTAATAATATTATTAATGTGACAAATTACATAGAATTTGAATAACAATATATTAACTTTATTAATAAAATTTATCTAAAAAAGAATATATTATGGATTACCCAAATAGAGTCATATATGTGATTCAAGAGAAGGTAAAATAATCTTCCAATTATGAGAATATATGAGCACTATGATTAAACAATATATAATATATATTTTGAAGAATATATATGGATTATACCCAACTTTATGTATATAAAGCACATAATAATCTTAACAGAAATAGATATATAGTAAAAGAATTTGATATATTGTATTAATATATACAGAAGAAGTATTATTTTTAAATGTAGTATTGATTTAAAAATTAGAATAATGTGTGTTTATTTATAAATTAATATACATATATAATTTCGTCATATTTTTTTTTTATGTGTATAATGATCTTGAATGACAACAGTGATATTTAAATTTTGTTTTCTATGAGAATACATTTTATTTATTATATGCAATCAATTTATATACATAATATTAAAAATTGCATAAATTAATAGTGTAAAAAGGTATCTCCCCCTTTAATATTTATTTATTATATATTTTCTTTTACCATAATTTTCATCTCAATTATTGGAATACATGTATAAAAGAAATTTTATTACATTCTATGCATGATCTGCGGATTTTTAATATAATTATTTTATCTAACTTTGTTTTAGGAATTATTTGTTTCACGCATACCACAACTATGTATAATATTATTTCAAATTATATATACATATATATTGCATGTATTTGAGTTTATAATTAAATATTTAATGCACTTCTTCATTCACTTAGATTTAATAAATATAAAATTACAAAATTCATTATTTATGAAGATTGCAAATTAATTAGATTTTGATACATCTATTTTGAAATATTCATATGTAATATGTAATAACTATTAATCAATGTTAATAAGTTATTTTTAACTTGAGTTATTTCATAATAATTATATATACTGTTTATTATCTAACAATGTTTCAATTTAGCGTTTTACATATTTCCTTAAATCACAAAAAAAACATAATTTATTTTATAATATAATTACGATTTTAAGCTATTTACTTTAGTATAGTTATTTATTTTGATACAAATGTGCATTTACATTATTGTATTATTTGGATGAATATATGTTTAATTCACTAATTTTATCATAGTTTTATTATCTATTATTTACTGAACTATATTCTATTCTATAATCATTGTCAATGGATGTGTTGTATGCGCATTTGAATGAATCTAATAATGTAGAATATTCTTCATCTTTTTTATTAAAAAGTCTCTTTATTTTTACTAACACTGGTGGTGAATATGATCTATAAGATGTATACTAATAATAAGGAAATATTGTTGTTCTTATGTGAATATTTATTATATTAGATAAAAATTTCATAATAAGGCGTAACATGAATTTAATATATATCATATAAAGTGAATTTCTATCTAACTTTATATAAAATAAATATACTTGTTGATATTAAAAATGTCATAAAAGTTATAGTTAAAAATGCTGCCCTTATGTGTATAAGAGTTGAAGAATGTGTTGATTCAGAAATATTTTTATTTATAGGTTCAATTACGGTATCTAGTATATATAGAAATTTAAATTTATTTAGAATTTGACAATAACTGCTGTTGTTCGAATTATCACAATCTACAGAATAATTCATGTATTTATTGAAACATCTAGTATTCTTAGTGCAGGTGCCCTCTGCTTGTTTAAAAATACTATATAGTTCATTCAGATTCTCAAATTTTTGAAATGTATCATCACTAAGGTCTTTAATGTATAATTGACATATATTAGATATATTAAAATAAGTATTTTCATTGTCTTTAATTATCATTGTTTTATAAGCTTTTTCAGTGCTCTTTTCAGGGCATTTATAAGTATTTAATAAATACTTTAATCTATAATTGAAATATTTACAACTGGGCTCTTCGTCAGTAGTGGTTTTATTATTTTTTATATAATATAAATAGAGAAGAAGGTTTTTACAATTTGATACAAAAAACTCTCTGTAATCTGGATTAAATTTTAAAGAATGTGCAGTTACTGAACATGTATTACCAATTTTAAATTCAACATTATTTGTGATATTAGTTCTATGAGTACGAAAATCATTCAAGCATGTGGGAAATATATCTTTAAAATCGTACTAAAAATTAAGTCACAATGAAAACAAAATTTTAATATAATGTTTAAAAAAAATATTTCTTCTTATTCTTACTCACATAAATATATTTTTAAATAATGTAATATAAATTTTATTTTTCGCAAAATGTGGGAACGTACGTTTTCTGTTAGTACTGTTTGTGTATTCATTTTGTTAATTTATGTGAAATGAACATAAAAAAGTTGATATTAATGAGATTAATGGTTTAGCATTCAAGTGTGTTATGTACTGGTTTAGATTCATATTTCTTATTATATTTCTTGTGTTGAGTATAATTATATTTATTATAATTTTATGAAAATAATGTAAGAAAAAGCAAATTGTAATATTTATCTTAATTTAATCATTTGTATGCATTAATAATACCATCATTATTAGAATTTACTGTTAAAGTATAATGGAATATAACTAATTAGTAAATACATTTATGCTAAATTACATACATTAATTTTTGTTCATATACATATATATTATAAATACACAGATTTTATAAAAAGTAAATATAACTAATGAATTTACATTAATAATTATTCACTTAATTATCTTAATATTTTGTTTTAATTTTTATAATATCATTTGTTATTGTTTTATTTCTGTTATTTACATGTTACATAAATTAATATATATATTTAAACTAATTAGCATAGATTGATCATTATGTATTAAATTTAAATGCTTATACATTACTTATATTTTTATATATCCTTGAAGAATCTATATTATTTATATATATCACATTTTTTTATGCATTATTTTCTGTTTTGCTTCGATTGATGCATTAATAAAGTAAAATCTGATAAATTAAGGTAAAATCTAAAATAATATTTCAATAAAAAATTAACAAAGTGCCAATATATGAATATTTATATTTCAAAATACTCCTACAATACAACAAATATTACTTTCGCAGACTTATCTTCATATTTTCTCTAAATTTTTCATATATTTTATATGAGGATAAGTTATCTTTTAATACATTATAAATATATTGCCATTTAATAGTTATAGCAATTTGAAATATAATATATTTAAGCATATTAAAAAGTATTTCTTTGGAAGAATAAATATTCACTTTATAATCTAAAAATATTTTGTTATAAATGTTGCGAAATATATACATTTGATGCTGTAAAAATATCATATCAATTGAAATTAATTAATATTATTATAAACGAAAATTTCTCTTGGCAACATGTTTAGAATATTTAACACAGTTAAAATAAGGATTATAATTTTGTTACATTTATAAGATACTTTTAATAAAATTTTGTTGTTTATAATAATAAAAAGTTTAATATTCACTATATATATCACGTGTAGATTCCGGTACGAATAATAATTGAAATTTCATTTATATAAAAGAATTATTTTAATGTATTACAGAAAATGAACATATTAAGTAACATCATATAAAATTGATAAAGCTCAATACATTGTATACAACAGAAAATTTATGTACAGAATTACAGTAATTACTGCAAAAATACGTATAAAAATGCAGTGCAAAAAAATGTGTATATAAATAGAAAATACACAACAATGAGGAAAAAATATATATATAAAATAAAACATTGTTATGTTAATTAATATATGTATAAATTTTATTATTATCTCATATTATAAATCTGAATATTCCACATATGTTGATATTATATGTTACCTTAGTGGAATTATATGTATAATACTTTAACTTTTGTACGAACCTTTAAATATCCACAATAGAAATTTAGGACACATATATATTATTCATATAATATATATAGTTTCATTCTTTTAAATAGCATTATATTTTTATTTTTTCCTGTATTGTTTAGCAAGCATTAATTTAAAAACACATATACATATATATATAATTTTTTAAGCAATATGAAGGAAAAATTATAAATGCTAGTAATTTACATAGAAGTTATTAATAACTAATATAAAATATCATAAATTGAATAAAGCAATATTACTGAAGTACATTACGTGAAAAATATGTTTTTATGAATTCTTATTTTTAGATAAATTTAAATGTAAAAAAAAAAATATATATTTTTTATTTTCAAATGACATGATTTTTGAGTAACTACATACTGCACATTTAATTTAATGTAATAGAAAAAATAAGAATATTTTAGTAAAAAATAGTATAAAATATGTTTATATGTTCTTAATTATATATCCATTAATATATCATAAGATCTACAAGTAATGTTCAGCCATAAAAATATATAATATATAAAATAATTTTTTTTAAATAAGATGTATGCCCTTAATATATGGTATAAAAAAAAATTCTAAAACAATTATTACAAAAAAAAATAAATATGTCTGTAAAAAATCGTAATTATTTTTCGTATAATAAAAAACATGTCATTTTTTTTAGGAAGGAATTAAATGTAAAAAACATTTTACGAAAACGTTACTATTAAGAAAACAAATATTTGCATTATATTTTTTACATATGCTAATACATATTTATACATACGCACATAAAAAAATTATTAATTCTCACACGTTACAATTATTTCATTCGTCTTTTATTTCCATGGAGACACATATTTGTTTCAGCTATGTATATGTTATAGTAATCATAAATATAAGTACAGAGTGCTATAACATATATGTTATAAATTTATTCAAATTTATTTCATGTACATTTTATTAAATATAAACAATAGTTTACATTATTATTAGTTTATTGACCTAACATTTTTTTTATTCAATAGGTTTATTAAAAAATCACAAAATATTTGTTTATAGTGATTTATAATATTAATATAATTTGTTATAATATAAATTATAGCAATCATTTATTTGAATATGCAAAATCTCTATATTAACAACATAAAAATTTTTAGTGATGTATCTAATAATTTCAAGCATGATTAATCGGCGTACAAAGCAATTCCATGTACTTATAAATATATGCTGTGCAATGTATATATACATATAATATATTTCTTTTAATTTAATATTACATATTTATAGAATTTGAACACTGTGCTTATTAGGAAATAAATTCATGCTAAATATATTATTTATATATTATCAATTTAAATAATTATACACAAAAAATATCATTTTGTTAAACAACATGATTTTTTGAATGTTTTTGTGAAAATAATATAAGAATAGTACAAAAATACTCATATTAATTATATATACAATTTTATAACTTTACATATCCTATAAATTCGCATTTATTACTATTTATTATATACATATGCTTTTCTTTATTTTACATCTATATCTATGTATAAAAAATGAATATATTTAAAGGTAATGCTAAAATAAAATATTTAAATGTCATTCTAGTGATTAGTATAAATTGTTCATATTGTATATAAATATATTTATCCATAAAAAAAAAATATATTATAATAATTATTATTGTTTTCTTTATTAAAAGAAAACAATACACGAAATATTATATACATACGATTTAATCGATTAATGGTAATTATAAACATAAATAAATTTACTAAAATATAAATAATATAAAATATTTTGATGCAGAAAATATATGATGCAAAGTATAAGAAAATATAGTGCTTTAATTAATATATGTTGAAAAATAATTAGTGATATTAAAACGTATATATATATCGCACAAAATATACATATAAGTAAGATTATTATGCGATACGATATTTTTAAAGATATATACATTAAAGAAGTCGAATGACTTAGAATATTCTATAGAAGCAATTAAAAAATATGTTTAATTATTATATGCTATTCTTATTTATTTCATTAAATATATTTAATTTTATTCATTAGATATTTATATGCATAATTACTATTAAATATATTTATGTCACTTTTTATTGTAAAAAAGTGATCAGAAGTTTTATGTATCATTATGATATATTTAATGTACAATAGAAGAATATTTTATTCCCTATGTTATACACAGTTGTTCTATTCTGATGTATAACATATTTATACTACATTGTTAATATTGTAATACAAAAAAAAAAATATATATTGACAATATTATTTATATTTAAGGTACATTTTACTCATAATTGAAGTGTTATCTACTTTCGTAATTATTGGTTACTTAAGATATCCACTAATATTAGTTAAACTATTATTATTATAATATTTCGCATAGATATTTTTAGTGCTTCCTATAATATTCTTACATATTCGTAGATTTATAATAAAAATCACTATAAAAAATATATGTTAAACATTAATTCAATTTATAATAATAAGTATATATATTGAATAAAATAAAATGCAAATGTAAATTTATGAACACAATAACTTAAAGCTATTACAAATACTATTTAATGGATGCATGGCATTATCTGTAAAATATGATACAAATAGTTTGTTTTTTACATTCTGTGCATGTTTTTAATTATTTTCTATTAAAATATTTAAGATATAAATATATAAATTAATAGAATTTTATGGAAATATTTGAATAATAATTTACATTTTGTTATATAAATATACCAAATTTATTTATATGTACATTCATTAGAATCTCCTATTTTTGATATAAACATATTCCAGTGATGATGTTGATTGGTTATTTAAAATATAAATAATAAAATTAACGATCATTTTTATTTACATTTATCATATTCTATGTTAAACTAAGTTACATGTAAATTGTGTCAATATGTATACATTTAATTTTTTTTTTTTTTCATGTATAATAATATTTCTTCTTTTAATTATGTGTAATTAAAAATTTTGCATTTTATAAATTAAATCATATGAATACATTTCAGGTTTCAAATTTTAATATTCTAATTTTTTATATGAGTAATAATAATAATTGTTAATTATGTCTATATATTATTGTATGTTTGTAAATCTTGATGATCACTAAAAAAAAAATTTTGTATTATATGGAAATAT
>NW_021629222.1:716-10130 GCF_002157705.1 Plasmodium gonderi | reverse complement strand
ATGCTGTATTCTTTAGTAGTAAACATAAGTTCTTCATGTGTAGCTAAAGGTAGTTCATTCTATTTGGTACACATTATGAAACACATTATGTTGTGTGAATTCTGATGAATCCATTATGTTGAGATGATCTTTATTTTTTTTTTTCAATATTCTCCTTATCTTTCTTACTGTTGATAGTAAGAATGAACCATACGGAGTATACTGATAATGTAGGAACAATTTCATATATATGAATGCATTATTCATTTAATATAATTTTTTCAAATCACATGAAATGCAAATAGAAGATTGATTAAATTATTGTATAATTTAATCAATTTTATATTTAACCTTATATAAAAAAAGTGTTATAATTAATATTGTAAAAGGTATAATAAGGAATGTTAAGATAATGATACGTGTATTTTTCAATGATATACGGAGATTCAGTATTTCTTGTACGTATGGCAAATATGTCATATATGCATTTTCAAAATTCTTTAGCACTCTACAAAGACTAATGTTTTTTGAGCGATTACATATTTCTGATAGTTCCTTGTACTTAGCATAACAAGGACTTTGTTCAGAGCAATTTATACGTGTTCCTGAAACTATTTCATATAGTTCATTTAGTTTGTGCAAAGTTAAATATATATTATTCCCCAGATTTTTAAAATCATTCTGACATACATTAGAAACTTTTTTCATATTATCTTCATTGGTTTCACTAATCATTTTATGATATGCATCGTGAATTTGATTGACAGAGTAATTGCTACTTTTTAGTAGAAGACTTAGAATATAGTAAAAAAATATACAACTTGTTTTTTTATATGCGGGGGAATTTATTCTTTCTATGTAGTCTAAATAGTGTATAAGTTCTCTACAATATTGTAAAAAGTTCGCCACTGAATCTTTGGAGCCCAATTGTTTCTTAATATGCCTACAAGTATTATTAATATCATCAGATTCAAGATTTACTTTACACTTTGCATGCTTATCATAATCATACATGCATTGGGGAAATATATCTTCAAAATTGATCTAAAATAAAAGTTATAATTCACATAAAGTTTAAAATAATCTTTATAAAGAAGTATTTTTTCCTATGTTTATATGCATATTAGTGCTTAAAAATTAACTATTGTATATTGTAATTGGTGTTAATAGTAAGAACCTGGTTATCATCTATTACAATTGAGGTAATCATTTTGATTTTTTTTGTATATTAAACAAAATCCAGTTTATATTTTTGTAATTATAAATGTTTATGTGTAAAAGTGCTATACTACATACTATATTTATATAAAATATATTTAAATATATAACATAAATCTTGAACACTTTTTATTTATTTATATTTATATTTGATTATTATTATATAAAAGAATATGATTAAATAGTCCATTCAGGATAATGGAAGCAATTATTTATATATTAAAATAATATGTAAAAAATATATATAACTATGAAATTAAATAAAAATATAGGATGACAAACAAATATTTTTATTAATACTGTTATATATATATTACTCATATAATAAATTAGTCGCTCAATATAATAAACTATGAATTACATGTGTATATATAATACATATTTATCACATATTATTTATTTCTGTCTTTTTCTTTAATGTATATATTGGAATTATATGGATATAGATAGTAAAATGTTATTTTTATAAATTAAATATATAAATATAGTGTTAATGTTTTATATTCATATTTTCTTATTTATAATAAAATCTATATAATTTATAATTTTATCTACATAATAAACGAGCATTAATTATATATACATTAAAATATGAATATAGTATTTTCATAAATTAAATGCTAAATGAATGATTTAATATCATATTAACTTATGCTGAAAAGAAATATATATATTACCATTAAATGTCTATTAAATATTAGAGGAATTTATTATATATGTAAGAACTTATTATTTATTGTTCATTGATTATTTATTCAATAAAAATTTATATATAATGTTTGCATCACGTTATTAAAGTTAATCATAGCTACATATGTTATATATAAATAGAATATATTCTATATATTTATGTTTGATCATTATATAATACTAACAAGGGTAAAAGACACCATGTAATTTATCTTTTAAATGATTATATATATATTTCTACAACTGTAACATATATAAAGAATATAAACATATAATTATAAATGCATATTCGTGAAATAACAGAACAAAACATTTCCATATATATCTAATATAAAACTAATTATGAAATATATTATATATCTATAATTCTTCTTATTTTTTTACTGTTTCAAAAATATGTCTTTAAAAAATAAAAGCTTTTAATAAAAATACCAAAAAATTACATTGTAAAATATAAATCATATAATGGTATTAATTTATATGATATTTTGGTGTTTATGTTTTAAATATATATTATTTTTTATAACATAGGAAATATGTTTTTTTCTGTATTTTAGTATATTTTATAAATTATAATTATATGTACAAAACACCATTAATCATATATATAATATCATAAATACTAAAATAATTAAAAAATATTCCATCCTATAAATAAAAGAGATTAAAAGTAAGAAACAATTTTTGGATATTTGAAGATACATAATACACAATAAGGTTTTTAGATCATATTTCATATATTGATGAAACATTTTATTGCAATTACAATGTATCTATTATAACGATATAACGGCTATATATATTATATAAATATCAATAATATATATGAATTTTAATTTTTTTAGTGATTTCTAAAAGAGTATCTTATTTATGTGTGAATTATAGAGTAAAATATACAATTAATACATTATATTTGATAGTTTTATTATTATAATATTTATAAAAACATTATTTATCCGTTACGTGAATAATTTGTATACCGCTGAAAATTTAGAGTAAAATCTATAATAAATATATTTTTTATTTTACTATGCCTATTATATATATATATATACAATTTATAATATCAAAGAATATATAATATATTATGTATTATTACTTTTATCTTATATTATATAATTCTGCTATCAATTTGTTAGAGCATATTTTTAACAAAAAATAAAAATCATTATTTTATAGATTGAATATATAATATGAGCTAATATACTATTTTAATATATTTATCTTAATAATTAAAGTTATATAATGAAATATAAAAATATATTTTGCTATGATAATTTACATTCTAGCACCATTTATTTGCAGAAACTGTTATTTGTAATATGTTGTAACTAAATAATATAAAAATTAATAGGTATATATTTATTTTAATTATAATACTAATTTAAGTTATCTTAAAAAAAATGATAAATCTTATACATTTATTTTCCCTAATGATATTTTGCATAGTACTACATTATTAATATTATATATGCATTCATTTAGATATGATCAAGTAATGAATTTATAATATATATTTTAATATGTAAGATGATTATATTTTATATATTCACTTATTTAATATCTACGAATTGAGAAAAAGTGAGAATATATTTAATAAATTTTATTATAATGTTTTTAAAAAGGGAGAACGTTTTTTTATTTATTTTTATATTTAATTCCTATGTAATTAAATAACTAACTTGATAAATTAATCAGGAGAGAGCATTTTTTTTCACATTAAAATATAGAAACCTGGTTTTATATATAGTTATGAATTAATATATAATACAGTTATAAGTTAAGAGATGTTCCTTAGATTCTATACTAATGAGTGAATGCGAATATAAGATATATATGATATATATGTCGTCATAATTTATTATATTATAAGAATGTTCTGTATTTGGTAAGTATACCATTCTTAAATAAATGTCATAGGCGTAGATTTAGTTTATTTAATTTTTTTTTTTAGAATATATATTTAAATTATTTCCTTTATTTATGAAGTCTATATGTATTTTATTTTTGCATTCATACATATATGAACCATATTTATAAGAACTACGATTATAATCAGAATGTCATTAATAAATATTTTTATATACAAATATGAATTAACTGTAATAATTGAGATGAAATTCTACTTTAATTTGAGATATATCATTACAATATATATTTAAATATATATTAATATGTGATATATGCATTAATAACATTTTTAGTTAATAATATTTATATCGTTGTTTTTATTATATTTATTTCTAAGTTAAATAGTAGATATAAACATGTACAAATTTAACCTTTTTTATAAGGTGACTAATTAGGCACCTGTATATTAAAATTCAAATAAATTAACTTTTATATATTATTAGATTCATATAATATAAAACAAATATCAAATTAAACATTTGAAATACATCAAGTTTACTATGTGCATAAACAAATAAATACACTTTAATGATTTTTATTATTTTTATATTAAGTTACCATGTAAATAAGATGTAGAATAATATTTCATGGGTTTAAATAATTAAATATACATAGTTGAATCTCTTGATCTGAGTATTCCCATGCATACATGTGTATGATTTATTACATAATATTCTATATAATATTATATTATTAAAAAGTATGTAATGAAATTTCATAACATTACACTAAGGAATACAAACAAATTCATGATAATATGTATCATATTCAATTATACATATATGTGATGTGTTTATGAAGAATTTGTGGTTATATTTTAAGTATTATATATATTTACAGAAATTAAGAATGTCCTATACTATTAGTATACATATGATTTTATACAAATAATTATAACAGAATAATGATTATTTATATACATTTATAAAGAACAAATATAACCATGAAAATTGTTTTCTTTTTCTATATTATGTAAATTACGCACCCTAAAAATTTTTTAAATATATAGGAGTATTTTTAGGATTAACATAGAAATGATTCATTTGTCAAAAAAAAATTTTTATGTATTTTTTAGTATTACACATCATAGAAAAAAATAGTCTACGAAAAATACATAATATAGGACACAGAAAATGTAATTATCAAGTGTCTTATTTGAGATATCTCATTTATGTTTTTTTAATATGCCTTCCTTTAACCAAATATTTATCATACACATCAATAAAATATTTTTTTTCAGTATAAAAAACTATAAGTCCGATAATATTATATTTTTTAGTTATTTTTCTATTATGCATTTTCTGAGACCTTGTTCTACAGGTTAAGGCTTTTTTTAACTTTTTGTTTTTATATTCTCTTTTCAAAATTTTTTTTCATTATATATCCGATAATAGGAACTTATACATTCAATAACAATTTATATTCTAGCGTTCATCCATTATATAGTAAATTGTTTAATGGGAATAAATATAACTTTAATTAAATAAAATATGTATTTTTATAATATTATTCCCTATATATTTAAAGAAAATAGATATTGATAAACAAATGTCTGTCATTAAAATGTACTGATTAGTTAAATTTAATAAATATCCTTTTATGCATTAAAATTTGTCACACTTATATATAGGTCTTTATTGTACTGTATAACAAGACATTATAATTTATTCCATATTTTCAAATTCTTGAATATATCTAATTCAATGAATTGTCGATTATATTTAATTTTTTAACTCTTTTCTAGAATATTAAACATATCAGAAAAATGGAGCATTTAAATTATTTTATAAAATAATTTAATTTTTATATATATTCATGTAATCAATAATATATTAATAATTATATTATATAATAAGTATTAACAGTCATCTTAAATAGGAATACGGCATGCACATTTACAGAAATAACACACATCCGTGTTTAAAGATCATAGGAACTAATAATAGAAGAAGAGATACATATATATATAAGCAAATTTTGTTTATTATTTACTTAATAAGAAAATAAAAAAAAATCTTGTAACATTCATTATTTAATATTTATTTCTGTAATTATTGTACTTCATTTTCTGTAGATTAAGTAAGAATATGAAAAACATATAGATAAATATTTTAAATTATTGTGATATATATGTTATAGTTGTTTTCAGTTAGTAATTAAGAACTCGTAAATATTTATAATGAAATAGACAAGCGTTATCATAAGGCATGAATAATTATTAAGATATTATTTGCAATTTAAATAAAATGTAAGAAATATAACAATGTATTCAGTAAGATAAAACGGAATTTCCATTTTCTTATATATTTTATAATAAAAGCATAAAATATATGATCATTAAAATAATTATATTTTTTATTTTTACAAATATTTTTTTTGTTATTTTATACTAAAATTTACATTTTCTAAACAATATTTGCATTAAATTCTAATATGTGATTCCTAATTTATCTTTTTTCATGCTTTTTTTATATGCACTTAAAAAGAATTATAGTAAACAGGTTTATGTAGAGATATATCTTTTTCATTCCTTAATTAAATTTTGATTCCATTGCAATATATATAAAAAAATATATATATAATATTTTAAATTATTTGTTACTGAAACATTGTAATATATTATGATAAATTAATATGTACATATGTGCTTCATTATTAGATGAAAATAAATAGCCATTAACAATAGAATAAAAAATTTATAATAAATCATTTTATTTTACAAAATACATGATATTTAAAAAAAGTTACAAATTTCACATATAGTTACAAAAACAATATGCTTTATTGACATAGCTTAAAAGTTGTTATAATTAATTATGTTAATATTTTTCTTGCGTAAAAATAGCCTCACTATATTATAGCTATGACAACTTTTAATAAAAGCATACACAAAAATATACAATATTTCATATATAAACGTTTGTAGCAATTAAAAATTGTTTATTTATTTTTATTTATATAATAATTATAAATCACAGTTAAAGATAATATTTCATTGTATACACCTAACTTTTCAAAATTATGTATGTATTGTAAAATGCCACAATTACTTTCATTAGGTGGAAGCTCCATATATACTTAAAAGAAAAAGTTATTTGAAAAAAGTTTAATCATAAAAATATATTTATTCTAATAAGAAAAATATCAATACATAAAATGTTTTATGGGTTCATATAATATCCAAAAAAAATAACATATAATAATAGAAATTCATATATTTTCTTCAATAATCAAAATATGACTATATATTTAAATCAAAAATATTTATTATTAATATAATTCAGAGAAATAGAATATTATTTTAAATATCAATAATATATAAATATTACTTAAATTTAATATGAGAATTGAGGAGAACTTAATGAATTCAAAAAAAAAGTTTTTAAGGTGATCTATTAAATTTATAGCATGAAAAAAAATAGCAATACCTTCATTAATAATGTAGAAAAATATATATTATTAATGTAAATTACATAAATGAAGTTCAAAATAATCATATTATATGTAAAGTAAAGGAAAGTATAATATTTAATTTTATCAATAGTGTCTATGACACATTATAAACATTATGCATAAAGAATATGTATTAGAAATATTATGTACAGCATAATATATATTATTAATAATTTCAAATAATTAATTTTACTCTCACATTGTGAATATTATGGAATGTATAACTTATAAATATTTATATAATATATCCTGTAAACAAATATACAACCATAATTCCTAGAACATAATGTTAAAACAATTATATATCATAAAATATTATAAAAATAAGACAAAACTATAATCACAAATCCACAATCCTAAATATAATTATATATATTATTAGAAATTTTATTAGGAATGCTTCAATATATTAGTAAATACATTGTTAAATACATGATTGTTTTATTTTGTTTGTATATCTAATTTTAACATTTTTTAATAATGGGAGTTCATTTAGGGGTATGTTTTTTTATATAATATAAATTATAATTTGTGTTAAAATAAATCATTTCTCCTTTAATTAATTATTTTATTTTTTTTTTAAATAAGAATTCATATATTGTCTTTTCTTTTAAATCCATAGTATGAAGATCTTAAAAAATTACCATCAAAATTGATGTATACTATTTTCGATAAAGGAGAAGATAATTGTGAGAACGCTTCTTTTTGGAGTGTTTCAGAGTCTCTCCTAAAAACGTACAAGTTACCTATTAATGTTTGTGACAAAATACTTAAAGGCTTATGTTATGCATATAAAAGTAATGAGAGAAAAGCATTTAATTTAGATGATTGTGATTACCTGTACTTTTGGTTATGTGATGTATTACATAATAATTTATCAGATCGTAGGACATTTAGTACTGTTGCAGATATACTTATATTTTTTCTAAAAAGTAAAAATTTTACTGACATATGTAAAAAAGATAAGTATAATATCAATCAAGGAAATTTTAGGGAAATTAAGCTATTGTTTGATTTTTCGAAAGATTATGATAAGCTTAGAGAGTATGATCCTAAGCCCAATAAGTTTTGTAGCGATTCTTTTAATTTATATCTTAGTGAATATATTTTAAATTATTACCAGTGCAGAAACAAGTGTACCGATTCAGGTAATGAGGGTGCGACTTGTTTTGCTTTTAGTAAATACATTAAAGATAAAGTAAAAATGAACATAGGTGAATGGAGATGTAATTCAGAAAAAGATCAATCTAGTTTAGTATCACTAGAAATAAATCATGAAGATCAGGAAAAACCAAGTGAATCTAAGAAAACGCAAAGAACACAGCCAGAATCTAATGTGTTTATGGGTGTACATGAGGTAGGAGGGGAAAAAAATACACAGGAAGAAACAATTCGTAGAGTGTCAGAAGGCGATGCAATTGTAGTAGAACAGAAAAAATTGATAGACAAAGATAACGATATACATAAAATTGAGGAAGAACAAGATTTCACAAGCAAAATTTCAACAAATTATTATGCCCATATTGGACCTTCAGAATTTAAAACCTTTTCTGACTTTCCAAATAATTATTCAGATTTTGCATCTCCCAAATATATGACCATTGCACCTTTAGTTATAGGAATCACAGTTTTTTCTATTATATTGTGCAAAGTAATTATTGATGTATATAAAAAAGTAAATGTATTACATTATATAATATAAATTTTATTGAATTTTTTACATGTTTAAAAATATTATACAAAAAAAAATGTTGTACATATACCATATTTTCATTAGTTTATTCCAGTTGTGTATTGGTTAAAAAAATCTCTATTAGGAAAATCTAAAAGAAAACATAACATTATAATGGATAGGAATATAATAAAAGATTATACGATTTCTGAAGTTTTAGATTCACCTAGAAGATTTAATGTAACATATAATAATATATAATTGTTCTTCGTAGAACAAAAAGAGGAATATTTTTGTTATATTTATATGTATAAAGACAAATATCTCTATGCAAAAGTATTCCTATTACAAAATTCAAGGACTATATATTTTTTTTAATAATACTAAAATAAATTTGAAATATATATATTTATTATATATATAAATGTATTTTAAAAATTACATTATTTTTATTCTTTCCTCACGCATAAAAATATTGTAAAAATTATACA
>NW_021629222.1:0-457 GCF_002157705.1 Plasmodium gonderi | reverse complement strand
TTGGCACTGATACATTTTGATAATTTAATGTGTACAATGTTTATTTCTATAAACAAACTATAAAAACTACAGTGCATGTTATAGATTGCATTAGAAACATTCCTTATTATTGTTATATCTATGGAGAATGTATATAAGTACTCTAGATATAAATATTAAATACCATATAATTTTTCTTATAAAGAAATATATCAATATTGTGGTACTACCATTAACATAATATTAAGCAATAATTGATAATATATAATAGATATAATGTCTACATTTTGACTTCAATTATATATGTAGCATTCTTAAGTATAAGCGTTAATACATTTTAATTGTAACATAGGGAGACCCATAAATTTATATAGGAATAATTTTCTCATATTCACCATTGCATTAATTTAGTAGGTGTACTTATATTAAAGTATTCATAAGTGCATGTAATACATTAATTTTTTCTTATATTCATAAA
>NW_021629221.1:0-5351 GCF_002157705.1 Plasmodium gonderi | reverse complement strand
AATCTATGCTACATATTTTTGCAATAAAATATATAACAGAAAAAAAATAAATTACTACATAACAAAATATATCATTATTATATATATATTAAGTATAATCCATAGTAATTCTTAAAATATGTACATTCTGTATAAAGCTATATGCATTCATAGATTAAATTATAAAAATAAAATGAAATAACTAATAGGGATAATTTATTCCAGCAAATATATATTTTACCTTAAAAATATTTCTACTTCTTTCTGCTCATTAGATTTATAAAACATCACATGTACTAAATTGGATATAATCCATTTTATAGTATTAATGTTTTTTCCATCCATTGTGCAAAGTTTCTCTTGCAGTGTAATAACGTATACTAATTTCATTATGCCTCCAATTTTTACGCACTCCAACTGTGGAGGTATATAATAATGTAGAATATTATTTAAATTAAAATTTATCATATTTAATAATTAACATTGAACTCATTAGCAAAATCATATATTTAAAAAATAATTTATTTATGACAAAATCTAATGCTACCTAAACCTGATCTCTGAATTAAATTAATATTACCATGTATTTTTTTTCATATTTTGTCATTAATTTTAAATATTTTTGCTCCTATAATTATTTATTTCAGTATTTTAATTTTGTACACAATAGTATTTTTAATAATTTATTATATTATTAAAATAAAAAAGATGAGTTATTAATTGTTATTATACCTTTTTTAGGGGTAGTATAAAGTGTTATATATTATTTGTGAATTTTTATCCATTAATTCTTCAAAATCATTTTCAAATTGATTTAATAATTTTAAATTTTGTTTACTTTTTTTGTGCCAAAATTTTTTTAACTTCCTTATCATTTTTTCTATATATAAGCGACAAGATGTGTTCTGTTTATAAAGAAGCATCATGTATTTATTATCTACACAATAATTTTGGATATATAATATTAAAATAATGTGTAATACAATTTTTAATATAATGTACAATATATAGATATAATTTATTATTAACCTTAAACAGAATAAACGGAATAAACGTTGTTGTAAGTGTAATAATACATACAATTATAATCACCTTTGGTGCACTTATCATAGAGGATGATTGTAACTTCTTCGTGATATGTATGGTTTCAGGTTCTATTGGAATATATTGTTTGTATTCATCTTTAACCATATTCATCACTACTTTTAAACTATTATTATTCATTTCTTTGCACATTCTTAAGAAATCTGTATAATTTTGAAAGCAATGGGTATTGGATTCACATGTTATATAGTGTGTTCTTAATTTTTCAAGATAATTATAAAGGTAATTCAGATAATCCAATAATTTATATACGTTTTCTTCAAGATCATTTACATAAGGAACACATATATTCATGTCATTCTTTCTATCTCCTTCGAATATGTTTATCATTTTATTATAACAGTCTCTTTCTTCAGAACAAGATGATCCTGGATGATTATATAGTAAATATTTTATAAGGTAATTGAAATACTTACAATATGGTTCTTTTTCAATCCCTCCTTTTGTATTTATATGTTGCAAGTAGTTACTAAAGAAAACACAAAACAATTTAAAATTATCCATTTTAATTTCTAATTGCCTTTCAATTTTACGGCATACTAGAAAAAATTCATCTGAATTAAAATCGTCTTGATCCTTTACTTTTTTAATATCATTATACTCCTTGATACAATTAGGAAATATATCCTTAAAATCGAACTAAAAAAAAATATTATCATGTATTAGTAATTTATAGTAATACATTAAAGAAAAACCTTATGCATATACATTATAGAAAACGATTTTTTAAATTATAAAAAATATATTAATTATTGCAAATAGAAAAATACATTTGGACTCTCATGTGTGGGATCAGCCATTATGTCATAAGTGAATGAATTCTTATAAATAAATATATACTTTATTTACTACAGATTATTTTCTGTTCATAATTTACTAATAATTATTATATTTATGCCATATTTATTAAATCATATATATATATGTGTTTACAGAATTTTTGAATTCATATTTTTAAAAATTTTGTAAGCGTATATTAATATATGTTATGTCATTATACTGGAACAGTGAAAGCGTAAGTTAACATAAATATATGACATGAAAAATATATTCATGGCAGTAAAAAATAATGATAATTTCGATAATAAATTATACCTTTGTATTAATGGTATACATATAGAATTTAAATAATAACAAATTATCTTCTATAAGAAAATAAACGAAACATATTTTTATAATATAAATATATTTTTTAGTTATCTTATTTAGATATATTCTATTGTATATTAATTCTTGTAGTTATAATGTACTAGGTTTATTTTTTTTAGGGATTATATTTATGAATATAATTTTTAGAATATTTTTAAAAATCAGTTTTTAGAATTAATAGACTTAAACATATAAATTTACTAATAATATATAAAAAATGAAAGACAATTATAAATATTGTGTATTTTAGTTCATTATACTTCAAAAAGTTACATAGAATTGTCAAAAATGTACGTATACAATATTGAATCTAATATTTGTAATTGATATCATCCCATATTATATAATTGTATATATATATATATTAATCATTTATTAATATAACATATATAATAATCTTATTTCTTTATCATATGTATAAAAGCAATGCTGTTATTGGAATTGTGAATCAGTTACTATATTCTAATGAAAATTTTATAATTCTAATAATTTATATATATTGCTTAAAGCAATATATATATTTATTAAAATAATAATGATATAGTTATAAAATATAAATTGTAGAATATACATTATATATTTTATTCGTATTGTTACATAATATTACTTTTTACTTTATCCTTTTCAATATATATTTTTTTTACTGTATTGCTTTATATATAATGCACATATATATTTTTAAGTAACTTCAGGAATTACTAATTTTTGTAATCAGAATTATATATTCTAATATTTTATACCATATAATTATAATTTTATATATATGATTTCTTTACTAATATAAATGTTTAAAATGGAAACAAAAATATATATTTAATAATTCTAAAACTGCGAGCAACACTATTTTATTATAATAGTATGGTAAATATAAATATATATTATTTTTTTATATCGTTTCTCACTTCTACAATTTATGCATAATAAGTATTATTTTTTTTGTGAAGATATTAAATGCTAATATATAATCAAGCTTATTCTTTAAATAAATAAAAAATATATATACAAGCAACATATTTTTTATGTTTTAGAGTTTATGTTTTAAGTTTTAGTTTTCAGAGTTTATATGTTCAGGATTTAGGGTTCATTGTTTATTGATTCACGTTTTTGGTGTTGAATGTTTAAGTTCTATTTTTATCGTTCCAATGTTTATTTTTATTTTACAGTTTTTATGTTTTTATGTTTTGGCTTATGTTCCATGTTCCTTGTTTAGTGTATAGGTTTTAGTGCATTTTTTTAATTATTAGGTTCCGTGTTTTTCTTATGTGTATGTATCATTTTTGTTGATATATTTATTTTTTTATATTCCTATATGCATTTATTTATAATTATTGACGTTTTAATAATATTTTAATTTTATAAGTCATATATATGTTAATACAGATTTGTTATTTTATTATTATAACATTCTCTTTTAATTTTATCATATATTATATATACTTATATATTACAATTATTATTGTGTGTTCATTTTATTTGTATATTTTTTTTTTTAGTCTTTATTTTGATTATTTAACTCATTTCTGTATACCTTAACTTATTATACCTTATAAATATGCATTTTATAATTTTTCTATTTAGTATGAATTCTAAAATATATTCTTATATTTATAAGTGTATATATGAATGTTCTCTTTTGAATAATAATACTCGTCAAAACAAACATTAACATCTTTTTCCTTATTCCCCCCTTTAAAAGCGCCACCACCCTATAATTCCTGATCTAGAGAATCAACACATAACTTTTGCACAACATTCCGATTAAATGAAATTAATGCAATACTATTACATAGAAAGAAACCTAAAATAACTTCTCCTGAATGTGAAACCCTTATCATTTCTCAACACCTTTAGAATGATATCCATTTTTATTTAGTACTATTGTTATCTCCCTTTAGATCACTATCATCCGAGCGATTTTGTTCTTTATATAGTTTTGTATCTTGTTCTCTATATAATTTTTCTTTTTTTTTTTTTTTCTTCTTCTTCTATATAAATTAGCAATTTCTTTTACCATCTTATGAAATATCAATAACAGGTGCACATAATATATTATATACTTCTTTTTCTAATTTATTAATTTCATTTTCATAATAATTAATTAATCTTCATATTTTTCCTAATTGATTTTCTAAGATATTTATTATATTATCGGAACCATCCATAAAATATTTTGCAGAGTTATAATTATTTTCATACTCCTTGGATAATGATACAAATAATGCATGCATCTCCTTTTTTTTTTTTAATTCTATTCTATGCATTATTAACTTGCTATAACTCAGATTCTGCTTTTGTATGCTTATTAGTTATATCAATTATCTCTTCTTTTATTTTTTGGACTTCTTCAGAATTATTGGTGCTTGCAATTCTTTCTTGGATATTTTTGCTTGTGTTTTCAATAAATAAGTATATTTTGGAATTTGTATAGATCTCATTAATAATAGTTTTAATTTCTTTGTAATAGATTTCAATTTTATAAAAATTTTCCTTATCTGTACAATTTTTTTTGAAATTTATACATGTATCACCAGCTCGCTTTAAAATACGAGAAATTAAATATATTACATTATTAGATGTATATAATTTTTTATTTTCCTTAATGTTCTCTAATACTTTTTACAAGTTTTCCGATAAAATATTCTGTATTTCATTAGTACTTGTTATATTAGTTCTTATATCATTTGTCCTTTCATTATTTTGATTTTTCAGTTTTTAAATTAAAAATATTAAAATAATAATATTTATATAGATGTATATCATAATAGAAGCTATAAAATTTAATAATAGGTAACTTTTGCTTGTATAATTCGATCTTAAAAAAATATATGGATTCATTATATATATTAATTTTTTGTACACATTGATATTATTTCATTATATTTTTATGTTATTTTTATATTTTTTATTAATATATTAGGAATGAATTAATTCTATAAAAGTAATATTTAATCAATAATGAAGTATTTCATGTTATGTATTTATATCAATTGTAATGATTTTATATAATTATTTATGTAACTATCTCTTAACATAAAAAAAGTTATATTTTTAAAATATATACATAAATTATATATACAAAATATTAACACATTTTTATAAGACTAAGTAATGTAGAATTA
>NW_021629220.1:674-17110 GCF_002157705.1 Plasmodium gonderi | reverse complement strand
TATATATGATTTTCAGAGTGCTCAATATAATGGATAAATACAAGATAATGTTGTTCACGATCAAATTTACGCAAACTGTTAGACGAAGAAATATTAAAATCAGGTCGCGTATTTAATGCGCCTTTTAAGCGCCTTAGTCTTATTTAGAATATGTAAAAAACGAAAAAATGAATCTTGTAGACCCATCATGTCAATATTTCTCCTACAAGCTGAAACATGAATAAACGATTAGTAATTCTACTTGGGGTGGATAAAAAGAACTTTACAGCATAATGAAATCCGAGGACTATAATCATAATAGTGTTTTTTATATATGCAAAAATCATGTTGTAGATATTAATGATAGCACATATAACATAATGAAAAAATTAAATTATCTATATGAAACGCGCTTATATTTACAGCCGTATAATAATGACTGTGAAAATGGGGTTAAATGTTATGAAAATTATATAGAACTTGTTTCAATGAGTCAAGAACTTAATAACAAAAGTTTTAATGATGTTCTAGGAAATTATAAAAATCAATATAACACAAGCATAAAAAAATGGACTGACTGGACTGAATACTCTGGATTTCCAAAAATCCTATATTCCTCTTATGGAACACACATGCATAAGCTTTCTGTAGTCTCATTTGTTGTAGTAATATCTATATCAGTAATTATATTAATTATATATAGGGTTAATAATAATTTAGTTTTATGGAATATATATCACATTACAACATATAATATACATTAATAGGTAATTTATATGTCAAATAAATAAACTATTTATAAAAATATAAGTTTACTTCTTTAATTTCAGTATATACATTGAGTTTCATACGTAAAATCAACTTCAAGGAGGATAAAGAGAATGAGGTAAAAAAAAAAAATAAAGCAAAAACATTAAATAATTTGTTTGATACAGAACAAATAAATTTATGTGATATATATCACGAAGTATTATATAACACTCTAATATAATAATAATATTTTAATTAATACTAAGGAATACATATTATATTTTTTAAAATAACTTATTAAAAACTGATGAATTTATAATAAAATAGAAATAAAAACTTATAGAAAAATAAATAAGACAAAATGATTAATTGGTTTCTATAATTGTTCTAATGAAAAGTAAAAATAAAAAAACTGTTTTATCAAATTTATAAACTAGTGATTAGAATTATAGAAATTATCAAAATCAAGATTTTATAATATAAACAAACCATGAAATATATTAAATATTAAATAATATAAGTATCACCTGTATTATGTAATAAAAATACACTTATATTTTTTATTAAATATTACACGTGAAATGTTATAATTACTTATTATATCTAAATAATATAAAAATTATATTTATAAAAGTTTTAATAGGTGATATTATAATAATCAATAAAATATAGTGAATTTATAAATAAAAAAATAATTCTAAATTCAATATATAAAATATCAAATAACACGTAATATTAAAATAACATAAAATTTATTGATCCATATATACTTATATATAAAGGGTAAAAAATATATAATAAACTTATTTATTTATTACATACGAACTCAAAAAGACATATTTCTATATTAAATGAGTTAATTATGATATTTATAGATAAAATATATTAATAACACAAAATAAATGCGACATTGCTTAAATTAATCACAAAAAGAATATATTAAATATTTTAAGCAATTATGTTTGTTATATTATATTATCATGTGGGAATAGAAAAAAAGTTATAAGATATTTGTTTACGTATAGAGTATCTTCATAAGGATATAATAATATACATTTTAAAATTAGTAAATTTATAGCAAAAAATATATATATCTTGCATTTATAGAATTACAATTTATTTAAATGTATATTTCTATTGGTATATGTGATATTTATTTATTATTTTTTTATTTTATAGGAGCTCCTTACAGGTAGAACACATAATAAAATCAAAACAAATAATTATAAACATTAATATTACACATAAGTATTTACAAAAATATAGTTAATATGATCTATTTTTAAATAAATTTATAATAAAATGAAAAATTTGCAATATGAAAAAAAAAAAATTTCAAATTATTAATTATCTATTATATACATACATCTAGGAGTTATTTTTGGAGAGTTATAAATGATTACTTATATTAAAACATGAGATCTTGTTGAATTGAGTTATTCAAAATCCTTAAAATTGCATAATAATATATAGGAGCAGAAAAATAATTAATATGAATATAATTGATAAATACAATCATAATTCTCTTGTACTAATTTACAAAATAGTCACAATTTTATTATATAACAAAATTTATCGTTTTTTTCTCAAAAAAATTCCCTTATAATTTCTATATTTACAAATATTCCTACACATATATACTAATATTATGGCGTAACGTATTTTATTTCAAAGAACTTTTTTTATTATCATATTCATACACTTTAAATACATATATCTATTTTAGACCATGTAGGAATTTAAAAAGTAATTATAAATTTACTTAATTAATTCCATCATAATATTTATTTTTTTTTTTGCGAATAATAATTATTTACTTTTTTTTTTTGTTAATATATGTTTATGCATAAATATATTTAAATAGAAATATCCCTTTTTGTAAAATGAGATTAATATATTCTGTTAGAACAAAAGTGATAACAAGAACCCTTTTTATAATATTATTATGTGCAATTAATTTGTTATAGTATATATATGATAGAGATAAATGTTATTAGAATGATTTTTTAAAATATTCCCCTAGTGTTCATCATTTTTCTTAACACAATATTATTCTTATAATCAAAGTATTAATTCCTCATTAATTTCAATGTAAACGAAGATTTCTATTATAAGCATAGTTAAATATATATTGTTTTATTGATACTCTCCATATACACATTTCATCAATAATTACTTCTTAATGTGCACATTATGCAAAATGTATTAAAATCAACAATATTGATTTTAAAACATATATAACGTATAAGAAAATATATGAGAAATTCATATAATAATATGTTTCTACTAAAATATGCTCATAAAATTTGTGTATAAATTTTATAATAATAAGAAAAATTATTATAAATATTTATAATATATACATATATAAAAATGATGCATGAATTGTATAATGCTGTTTATATGTTTTAAATATTGTGGGTATATATCATGATATAAATATATATACTTATTGCAATTAAATGAACATATACATAAATAAAGAGCTTCTACAGTATGAATTAATTTAGATAAATACCATATAATTTTAAGGTGTGTATAAAAAAACATAAATGTTATAATTATAATGTCCAAATCTTAAAAATTATTATATAATTTTAGTGGATCCTGCGTGCCTTAATTTATGAATACAAAAAATACACATATTTTATAATATAATGAAATATTTGCATTGGTTAAGTTATTAGATGCTTATTTAAGACAATACTTTATCAGGATAAATATGAATTTAGAGAAACAAATGATCATTTTTTAAATTAATAATTATATTTATATTCATTTTTATGAATATAAAAAGTGCCAATAATAAATGTACAGAAAATATATTTAGAGTAAAAATAAATTTATTTTTATACTACTTCTGAGTATATATATTTTTTCAAAACACAAAATATAATATTTTTATGGCGTAATGGATAATAATGGTACATTATTCTGATTTTATATTTTTTTTCATAATATTTGCCTATACATTCTAAATTATATTTTATTTTAAACTCATAAATGACAAAAAAATATAATTTTATGCTCAAATATATAATTGTTGTATCGTATAAATAACTGCTTATAAAGCATAAGATTGAATATTAAATATAGTGATACAAAAAAATTGATTTTTTCTAATATTACAACTATTTTATGACAAATTGAGTATTAATTTTTGGGAAATGATGTTCTTTATTTACTAAGTTACATGATTATTATAAATTCTATTAAAAAATTAAAGAATATAATTTTATCCTCATTCATATATGTATATATTTATAATATATATGTTATTATAAGTCAGGATTGACATAAGCACTAATTTATTTTACATCATATTATTTATATCAATTCTTTGACCAACTGTTATAATGAATTAAAGTATTTATTGTCTAATATGTGTAATTAATCAATTCAAGGAAGAAAAGATATATTATTACTATATATTATATTTAACCAATATATATTTCTTTCTTTTTTCACTTATTCATAAGAGCTATAACATTCTATATAAATACAAAACACATTTATGTCTAAATTAAAATATATATATATTGTAAAATATTACGTATATATAAATTTGAAAATTATAAGAAATTACATAAATATATAATTTCTGAAACTTATTCATCCATGATATTATAAATTATTTATTTGGTTACTTTTTTATATAATTTTCTTTTAAATTATTTTTTATCTATAATATGTTTTCTTCATATAAATTTGATATACTTTGTGTTGAAAAAAAGTAAAATATTTCTTAAAATCGCCGCATGTTTATTTTTTTTTACTAATATTTAGCAAATCTATATTATGTATTTATCCAATTTATTTTCTATATTATATATATATATATTAGGATCATAAACAAATATGTATCTATAATTCTTCAGTTATAAGAATTGGAGATATCATACAAAATATATAAAAAATATATATTTATACTAAGCACATTATTAGAAAAAAATAGAACTGCCTACAATTTAAAAATTGATATATATATATTATTCTATCAAGACTTAGTGTTTATATAAATAAATAAAAAGTCCACATTATTTTGTAATTACAAAATAAAATATATTAGAATATTAAAATAAATATTATAAAAATGGATTACATTCCTGATATTTAAATAGTAAATATTAAATATTAATTATTATAGCATAAAAAAAATAAGAAAAAAGTAATTGTATTTAGAGAAATAGAACAATCATTAAATTTAAATGTTATACAAACGCAATGATTTACAAAAATAATTGTAGTTAACATAATATGTTATCTATGGAATAAGTAGAACATAAATAATTCTTTTTCATTTTTTGTTCTGCTGGATCTACTGAATATGAATAAAAAAGAAAAATCAAGAATATATATGAATTAATGTTGCTAATACTTATACTCATATTACATATTTTAAGTATAATGTATTTCTTTTCCATGAAAGCTAAAATATTAAAGTAGTACAATGAAATTCCTATGTTATTTATACTTTTTATATAAGTGTTTATAATTACTTATACTTTGCACATAGTCAATTAAAAATAATATTTATATATGATATTTTACCATTTTAATTAAAAGAGAATAAATAGGTGAATACTTAATAAATCCATTATTAACCAAATAAATGTGAAGGAGAAAAAATATAATATATTATAATGTTATATTTTTACTTAATACATGATATAAGACAAATAACATAATACACTATTCTTTTAATTATAAGACGTGATATATATAATTTATATGTTTAAATTCATATATAAGACATCGTAATTTATATTCTTGAATAATGAAATGTGTTTAGTGAAAGATATTTTATATTTTTCACTTTATACCTCCTATATTATATAAATGTTTTGACAAAAACAAATTAACATATCTTCAAAAAAGTTTGTATAAAAGGGAAAAATTTATTACAATTATAATTATATAATTATAAAAAAATTATTAAAAAATAGTGTTTATAAATAATAATGTTACCAATTAAAAGTGGTATGTATCATGATTTTATATATGTGAGTTATAGGATTTTTTTATATAATCACTTAAATTACATGGTATTAATACATATAATTTGTAGATAATATATGCATATATTTATATATAAAATAGAGTTATTGTGCAAAATTATAATATCTATAATTTTTTCTGCAACAAAACAAAATAATCCATATATAATTTCATATTTTTTAGAGAAATTAATACTTAAACACATTCCACATATTAAAGAAAGTTAATGAATATTTATATAAATGTATAGTACTTTTGTGCCTTGAAAACACTATAATTACATTATTCTGCAAGATAATAATTTTTTGTAATATTTACTATTGTGTTACATTATATATATGATATAATAGTATATATTTTTTCCATTTGCTTAAAATATAAAATTTTAATATGCTTATATATTTTGTCAATTTAAATTATGTTTAATCAATTATATATATTTTTACTAATTTATTATAACCCAAATTATGCATTATCTATAAACGAGGAATACAGAAACATATTAATAAAACACACATTCATAAAAACCAAATTTCATTTGATGTGCCCTATACACCTCTTTATTGATAGTGTCTTACATTTTTAACTGTATAAAATTTTTTTGTTTAATTCAATTTTAAAACTATAGAATATGTCCCTTAGGAAAGATAAAATTGTATGTTTTTCTTTGTTGTAATCATTATATCATTGTATTTATAATTTTTTTTTTACTTTATTAAATGTGACATTTATTTATGTATAAAACCATGTTAGCCTATGTTATATTTTCCCTTTTTCTTATTGGTATAAAAGCGCAAATTATTTTGATGAAGAAAAGAGTAAAATTGGGAATTTTAGTGAACACGCTATGGGGGAAGAATATTGTTGTTCTTAAAATATTCAACATAGTAGCTTTGATAATAACTATTATAAACATAATTGTCCTAAAGCTTTTTCTTATTTAAGTGATCCGAAATCAAATCAGTATAGAACAGTTTTAGACAAGCGTTGTGCATACTTGTATTATTGGATATATATGGAAAATTATAATAAAACTCATAATAACTATATAAAAACAGTTTATATTGAATTCTAGAAGGCATATGCAAATTTGGACGAAGAAATATGCAAAGATTACAAGGAAATAATTACAGGAGATATATTGGGGAAACTTCATGATTTATATGGTATGAATTGTAAACTTATTAAATTAAATAATGAATATACCAATGATAACAACAGCGACAGCGCTAAAGAATGTTCAATATATATATGAAATACAAAGAATAAGGTGAATTAAATAAAAATAATGATTTATGTATGGCATTAGAAGAATTTAGAAATCGTTATAATGAAAAAATTAGAACTTTAAGTTGTTCAAATATTGAATTCCACACATTACATTCTTTTCAAAAATATAACAAAAAGGTTTTTATTTTAATGCCATTTGTTATGATGTTAGTAATATCTATTTTTTTAGTTATTTAGTATAAGGTTAATTAGAATGTTATTTATATGTTTTTATATTATAAAATAATTATTTATAAACAATTTACAAAGTATAGAACTTGTAATATAAAAAATTGTATTACTATTGCAAATTTATACTTTAATTTTTTATCAGTACACGACATGTGGTTCTTATTTTCTCCAAAGAATAATAAGGAGAAAAAATATCCATGATAATGTATATGAAGGAAATAGTATATTCAAGTATTCAAAAATACTTAACATGTCAACAAATACAGAGTATAATATTTTATATAATTCTGAATATTATTAATATTAATTGTATAATTTTAAAAATATATATTTTAGATAAATATAAATTTATCAATCCCATTATACGCAGAATTGCATTCTATATAATTTCGCACACGAATGAAGTATGTTCAGTAATAAAAAAAAATATACAGGAAAGCATTAATTTTTAGATCTAATAAGTTCATCTTTATAATAAATAAAACATGAATGACAAAAATAGTATTTGCTATAGACATGAAGAATGAATAAAATACTATAAATAATTATCATTCTTTCCTTGTTTGGTCATGCTGTATGATGTTCTAATAAAAGTTTTTTAAACTATAAATTATTATGCTTTAAAACCTGGTAAAAAATACTCTGCATAGGTAAATAGATAATATATATCAAAATTACAAAAATTTATAATGTCTATAAACAACTAATATAAATCGTTTTCATATTTATTATAATATTATTTTTATATAATATTAAGGAAAAGAAAAATTATGCTTCTTTGGTATATATATTAATAATTTATTAAAAAAATATATATCTTTTCCTATAATACTCATAATTAAGTTATCATATATATCTTCTACAAATATATTGAACTCATTGACTCAAATATTTTGTTAGAATATCCGAGTGCTTAATATAAGATATATAGTTTATTTATTCACTTATTTTGCTTATTTGTATATACTTTTTTATTTCCATTTCTCTATATTATTTTTTCTTATTATTGCTTTTATTTTATATAAGTATATAATAATTTGTAAATATTTATATGTTCCTTGTGGCATTAAAAGAAAAAAAATATTATATATGAATACCTAAATCATAATGAATTATGAAAATAACGCTCTATATTCATCAAATATTTGAATAATCTGAATATTATTTACAATAAATAATACGTTATAAATAATTAATTTATTACTATATGTACATATTTCATAATAGACGTGATTACTGTTAATATTAATGAATTTTAATAGAATACTTCTGATATTTTTAGTCAGAAACAAATACATGGAATTAATGTATAATTTATTCTCAATATAATTTTGAGAATAAAAGGATAAATAAAAATTCTATATAAGAATAAAATATTGCCACAAATTTTGTTAAATATATAATGAGTAATGTTGAAATGCGTGTATGATTTAATAAAATATGCAAACAACATTCAAAATAATGTAAATAATATATTAACATTTTTAAATAGATTTTTCTGTAGAAAAAGATAATAAGTTCATTATTCTATGAAATTGATATTAAATTTAATAATTAGCGTGAATAATAATATTTACATTAAATATACGAAATATTTAAATATAAATTATTTTAAATTAGCTATAATAAAATGCAAAGGTAAATATATTTAATTCATTCATACATACATTACCAATCCTTTTAAGTAATGCTAAAGCGCTATACAATGAATTTTCTGGGTTCCAACATAACTTAAATATATGTAATTGTGTAAAAAATCCCATAAAATTTATACTTTGTATACTAAATCTTGATCCTTGAAATCTGAAGCCTTTTAGAACCTCTATGCTAACATGAAGAGTGTATTGTTACATCAATATGAGATGATACATGTAATAATTTAGTGAATATTCTTTATGCTAATATACATTTTTTTATTTATATATCCACATTCAATGATTTCTTTAAATATGCTATATATGTACATGTTGTTTTGAGTAGGTAAGTTATAAATTTAATTTATATTATAATTCATGATTATAATATAATGCAAAATTTTTTTTGTTTTAGTTTAGCTTAATAAAATATATATATTAAATTTGTGTATATTTTATTTTTTTATCTTAAATAATTACTATTTAAATTATAAATGTAATTTAAGAGAAAATAAATATAATTTTAATAAGGAGTTTAACATATAAATTCTTAACATTTCATACGAATATCTGAACAGGAATGATACAATAAGAAATATTAAATTATATTTAATAAAAAATGTATTATCTTTATGATACATATAGTTTTAAATAAAATAAAAATATATCTATATCTAACAAAATGCATTGTAACAAAAGAATTTATTTCTTACGAATAAATAAATGAAAATTTATTTACCTACTTCATACATAATATTATTGCGTTAAATATATATGTTCATATTTAACACATCTTTGTGGATTGTATATTATCGAAATAAAGTAATATCTTGGGTAATACCTTTTGTATATGCATTATGTTTTCTATTTTATTTATTATGAATCAGAAAAAATATTTTATATATAAACTATCTTAGCTCCTAAACATCAAACATTTGATATGATAATAAATTTATTTGTATCCTTGTTATGTTTTGATTATAATAAATTCATAAAATTATTTCTTGATACATGAACAAAGTCTAATTAACTTATATATTACAATTCTAAAAATATTAATATTGATGGTAAAATCAGGGGAGTGGATTTAGCCCTTATTTATTGCTGGAATAAATCGTATATATGTTATATATTAAAATAATAAAAAATAAAAAATATATATTATACATAATTAAAATTAATTTAAGGACATTAAAGATTTATCTGAGTAAATATTTATCATTTTTTTTTCATATTTAATGCTATATAAATTACATTTTGCACATAAAGATATTTTGATAAATGTTAAGAAAATCCTAATGTAATATTATTTCCCATGTTATATATTTTTTAGCATATTCATGGTTAATCAATATTCTAATTAATTAACGATTTATGCAAAATTATATTGGGGAGGAATTAAAAGTTTATTCATTATATTGTAAGCGAAATGTCAAAAAAAATTCTATATGAATATTATAGACTAATAATTATATAGAATGTAAATTCTGAAAAATAATATATTTCCTCTTAGTATAATATATTTTTCCATATATTATAATGCTTATTTTAAATGACATCATTTAGAATAAAAAAAAATAATGGACGATTTGTAATATAGCAAAATATTACATTCAATAGGAACTTACAAACCAGATAATTTAATTTATTATATAGTAAAATTAGTGCTTTATAAGAACTAAACAGCGCATTAACTGTCGTATAACGTAACTTGATGCATATTAAAATGTTTTAATTATACATTTTACATACAAGTAATATATATAATTATCGAACGTAAAATTATACGTATGTACGATAATAATATAAATTCTGTATACATATAATATTTTTATAGCTTATATGAACTATACTTAATACTGATAAATACCTTTATAATATTAGTACTACTACATATCATACATTCACATAATATGCAAGAAAATATATTTTTTATTTCAACATAATGTAATGAATCCTATAAATGTATAATTTTGCATAATTAATATCAGAAAATATAAAAAAAAGTTTATTCATTTTTAGTCCGTAATTAAAAACGTATTAAGAAATAAGTGTTAAATTTTCTGAATATAATCCATAATCATAAATAATAAATAACATAATGATATATGCGCTCGTCTTATTACTATGTCTATTTATTTATTTTTTTATAAAATATAACATATGTATATAAATGAATTCTTTATAATATAATTGTGGATTATATGAATTTATTTTATTTAATTTATTCTTGAAAGTAATGATTTTTTATATAAAATTATATATATGTAACTATATTATAAAAATATATATAATACTTTAATATGTACGTATTATTGAAAAATTGTAAAATTGTTTTTAGCATTATATATTTATTTGAAAATATATTCCTATTTTCCAGAACATTTATTATCATCAACATTTAACTTATATATGTAATGAATTAAAAATATATATTTGAGTAAATTTTATTAAATAATATTATTTACATCATTTAGTATATTTTGTTTAAATGTTATCTATTATTATATTAATATATTTTAAATATATATAAAAATAAATATATAATAAAACTATAGATATATTTCTTTTAATCACAAATATAAATCCATATGGTTGAATTAATGACTAAGAAAAACGATGTATGTTTAATAATGCTATAATTACATTTTATTCTATATAATTATAAAAAAATATATCAATGGAAACCATAGAAGAAAATATATCCTAAAAATTTAATTTATATATTTGTATATATTCTTAAATTCATCCTTAGTTCGATTTAACTGATATATTTCCCAGTTGTAGAAATGATTTTGATAATTCATGGAGCAAACGATCAGTAGGAAATTTATATAATGAGTATTCGAAGGTGTGCGTTGATTATAAAAATAATATAGCTGCTCGCCATGTTGGTGGCCAAGATTTTCAGACTGATTGTATAGCACTAGGTTTATATTTAAATTATATAAATGATAAGAATAATTCAGGTAAAGAATTTTACTTAGAAACATCTTGTAAATATTTCTTTTACAAGTTAAAACACTTGGTAAACAAACATAATGGTAACTGTAATAATACAGTAGAATGTTACAAGAAGTTTTTTAAAAAGAATGAAAATGAACATGTACAGAGAATATCAGTGCCTCAAGTTTGCCTCAAATATGCCAATGATTATGATATTCATGGAGATACATTAAAAATAATGGAATATCTGGATGAAATATATAAATGGATTAATCGTTTTAATAATAATAAGTGGGAAAGGACCACTGTAAATGTACAAAAATTTACACCTTGGATAGAAAAATTAGAAAATCATCTTAACAAATACAAAGGCCAACTTAACGCAGAACTCGAAAAAATTATTCAAATATGTGAAAGCTATAGAAAAATTTGGAGGAATGATAAAGTACTTGCAGTTCATGCCTTATATTACTTATCTGAAAAATGGATAAATGAAAGAAGAATGAAAATCAATGGGACTGATACAGAAAGCAATGGAAGCAATGCACTATATGCTCCAGCTTTAATAAGGCCTGGGACAAATGGAGAAACAAAGGATACCAAAGAATCAATATCTCAAGCTTTAATAAGCACTGCAGTAAATGGCGAAACAGACACAGGAATAAGTGTTGGAATGATTTTTATAAGTTTTTCGATATTAATAATTATGTTTATTTTGTATAAAGTTAAAAATAAAATCAATATAATAAATTTATGTTGTATTATAATTTATCATAGAAATATTTATAATAAATACATTTAATATAAATGAACAATATATTAAAATATTATATAATTTTTTCCTTAGTATACCCCTTATTTTTCATTTTTAAAACCAGAGGTACGGAATTTAAGAAGAAAGTTGAATAAAAATAACAAAAATAATCTGGATTTTGTGTATTCATTTGATGTTGAATACAAATGTTTAACTGATAATAGGTATAAAATAGCATATTGTTAAACTAACTATAACTAATAAATGAGTAATTTTAGTTATAGGGATAATTTTTTTTTTGCATTAATGATCACAATATAGCATTTTAATTCTTGTACGAAATAAAATCAATTTTATTAATATAATAATAAAATGAATAAATAATAAAGAATGTTTAAAATACCTAGTAAAATACCATAATATATGAAAATCCAATTTTTATTTATTAATTCAAATGGAATAATAAGCATATTACTACACAAAAATAGAATTAATTAAATAAATGTATACAGCTTCCTTATATACTGAAATTATGTTACACTACAGTAATTGATTTGTAGACACAAGCAATGTGTCTTCAACTATCACAAATTCTAACAGAACAAAATATTATCTCTTAGAGAAAAATTATATTATAATATTCGAATATAATTTGTTTGATTGTAAATATATGTACAATAAATTAGTTGCTTGAAATAATATTGAAAACATTATGAATGTTATTCTTTCTTTGTAGAGAAATCATATATATTTAACTATTGCAAGTATTATATTGGTATTTAATATTTTTTCCCAATTAATATAATATAAACCAAAAAAAAGGAAAAAAGAAAGGAAGTTAACAATATAATTAACACATTAATGTTTTGCAAAACACATGTAATTGCTAACAATGTAAATGTATATAAAGTAGGATATATTTAAAATATGAAATATGTATATTTATTAAAAATTAACATAGATATGTATAATTTCAATGGATCCAAAATAAAAAATAGGATTCATAATAATAAAATACTAAAATTTTAAAAAAAATTTATTAATTATCTAAATCAGATATATAAATATTTATACTATTGATAACCATTAAATCTTATTTTTTAATTAAAACATAACTCTCCAAGATTTTTTAGCAAAATAATTGAAGAAAATTTTGCACATTAATGTTAATCATTAATTTAAATTACTACAAAAGCGTTTTCCAGTACATATATATATATATTATTATATTTGAAGAATTTTTTGTGTTATGATATAATTTATTATTATGTTATAGAGAATTTAATGATATTATTTAAGTTAGAACTAGTTATTATCTATAAATCTGGTATATAAAAAGGTACATTTTACTGTATACCTATATTATGTTCTAGTAGTCGTATACATACGATATAACAACCAATGTTATATAGATTATTATATGGTATGACTTATTTCATTTTTAATATCTATATGATAAATGAGCATAGAATACATTATATATATCATATTGTTAAAAAATAATTCTAAATAATAATATGATTATATAATGTAAATATAAGTGTGTTATAACATTATAATCATTAATTAATTTAATAATAAATTTAAATATAATGTTATTTAGCATCATTTTTATTAGCCTATCAAAAATCTGCTACATATATATTTTGCTAAATTTCATGAATATGAATTTATCGCTGAATTGTAAAATATTAAATATAGAATTTTCAGAATTATTCTAATTGATGAATAAAATTCTCCTAAATTCATTTTTATTGTTATTTTATTTATATTTTTATAATAATGTACAATGAATAGAAGTATTTTAATTCATTAACATTGCGATAACTATCATATATTATGATTTATTCAAAATAAAATAACGAAAATAGAGATTTTACATTTATTTATAGGATTTAATTTATTGGCCTAGACATTATTTAATTTATCTTCCTATTCTTGCATGTTTATTGTTTTTTATTTATTTAATGTAATACATCGCCCATTATTTTTGCTGTTTCTAATAAAAAATTAGTGCATCTCTCAAATTGTATATTATTAACACAATCTTTGTATTATGTCTGAGTTCATTTTTTTTTAATATATGTATTAATAATATATCATATATGTATGTTTATTTTCATATATTGTTAATTTAATACAAGTATTATAATAATAGCATATTTTATTGAAATATTTAAAATTTTATATTTTTTTTATTCTCCCTATATTGTAAAAACTAAAGGGAATGCTTATAAAACCACTATTGTTATATGCAAATTATATTCAAAGTATAATTATTTTATTTTCATAAAAAATGTCACTAAAGCTAATTATTTTTTAAAACAACATTAATTAATTTACTATTATTATATTATTATTAGTATATTACTGAGTTATATATATGTTCGAGACTTATTTGAATTCTTGTATCAATTTTCAGAAGAATCCATTAAATTGTTACTATCCTTTTTTTTTTTTAGCATTCTCCTCAAATTACATAGACTTGTTTGCAATAATTAAACAAATGTTGTATACTAAAAATAATATAAAGTGTGTTATACTTATACAAATGTAATTTATTTTATGTATGTCATTCATTGTTATATGTAACATTAATTTTATAAAAAATATATCTAGTGAATTAAAATTAATTTTAACTTTATATAAAATGAATGCAAACATTAATATTGTAAAGGTAAAAGAAAAAAAACTGTAACAATTTCTGTGACTAAAATTGAGTCTATCCCTGGTACATCTCTATGTCTAAAGCTCTCTTCCTCTCTCAGTTTATAGAACTGCTTATTTACCTAAATGTGATTATTAAGACTATCACTTATTCAACATATACTTATAATTGATTACCCGTGTGAATTTTTAAACATGATTTTAAATATTCTATTAATTTTTATTAAATGAATTTAAACAATAAATTAAATTAATTATATAATAATAATACATTAAAAAGGAATTTGTGGTAACTCTGACAAATATAAAAATGGTATTAAAATTATGTACCTTTTGCATAATTATGTGACAATTTATTATATTTTTAAGTTCAGTAGAATTCTTAAGACAGCAAAGAGTTCTGTAAATATTTTCATTCACAACAACTTAATAAATATTTATATAATACGAAATATATAACAAGCATATTCCTCTTTATTATTATTGTTGTTATAATTTTCACACTATAAAACAAAGGATTGTTGTTTATTACACCATTTATATGTTACCCTGTTTAATGTTTCAAGCAATGCACATAATTAAAACTAATTAAACTTTTTCAGAAATTGTGACATATATATAAATTATTTATAAATTTTTTAGTGCATTAAAATCTTATGTGTAACTGTGTATTTTGTTTGAATATTATTTATGAAATCAATTATGTTAATTTTTATTCAATTGCAAAATAATTAATTTATTTTTCATAATAATACTTAAAACATATTTTACGTATCTTTTTCTTTTTATTTTTAAATTAGTATTATTTAGAGGAATTAATTACAGATATAGATAAAGGATATATCATTAATTGTGTAAAAACTTAGACATATGTGTTAATTGAACTCTTCATAAAATAATAAAAATGTTATATTCTATAATTATAATTGATAATTTAAGTTTCATTCATTATTTACTTTTATTATATCATAAGAGGCATAAAATTATGAAAAGTAATCATATAAATTTTCTCATTATTCTGTACTACTAATTTGAAAATATTGTTTGAATTATTTCTAATTTTCACATTTTACTATAGATTCTGTTGTCTCTGTTATCTTATGAATTTTTTCTGATAAAAAAAAAATATGAGGACTAGATATTTATTATTCATATTAATTTTATTATAAACATATATTATACATCATAGACAGTGTACGTGCCAAGGTTACTGTAAGCATATATTCAATAATATTTATAATTTATTT
>NW_021629220.1:0-239 GCF_002157705.1 Plasmodium gonderi | reverse complement strand
TGATATAGTTCATCCTATAGAATTTATATTTTTTACACTTATTTGGAATGTTTTTCATACAGTATGATAAAGTACAGTTATTCTTCTGCATTCACAACATTGGCGCTTTCAATCTCCAGAGATATGCTGTAACAATAAATAATTCTAAAATTGAAATTAAACATTTCTCAAAATGAACATTGAACACGTTGGAACAATCATATTTGTTAATGTAAAACTATTCATAACAAAATATAATG
>NW_021629219.1:23561-23820 GCF_002157705.1 Plasmodium gonderi | reverse complement strand
ATTTTTCATAATATTATTTATAATAAAAATGACAATTTCATAATTATTAATGCATTTTTCTTTAATATTAAAGATTTATTTTTATGAAACACTATATGCTTTTTATATTTCTACACATAGTTCCAGTAAAATTAGTTTATTCATAATTGCGCTGTATCATGATATTCGTTATAATATATATCTATACTGCTATAGTTTATTGATATGTAAGGAATCAATTTAAATTAATTTTCGATAATGATATTTTTGTACAATTTAT
>NW_021629219.1:0-23553 GCF_002157705.1 Plasmodium gonderi | reverse complement strand
ATTTTCATGTATATAAATAATACACACATTATCCTACTATCGCATATATTTGAAGTAACAACTATTTTTTATTAATCATAAAAAGCATTCTTCTTCTTAGAATACAATTTACAAAAAATTAAAGAATGCGATTTTTTCTATATATATATACTACTAACTTGCACATAAATTATTACATTGTATATAGTGTTCTAATATTTTTTTTTCCTTAATCTTTTATAATTTTAATGTAATGTATAAGGGCATATATTAATAATTTCCTTCTATATAATACTATTCGTAAAATAGGGACCGTATCAGTATTATATAAAACTCATCATATATAGAGGTATATCGAATATAATATAAATAAATCGTGAAATTATTTTAAAATTTTTCATAATCTAAAATAAATTATTAAAAAAAATATAACACTTGTTCTTATATCTTTATCTATTAAAAAATATAGCATATATATAGTATTAATACTAACCATCAAATTGTAAATAATTATTTAAAATATACAATATATAATAAATAAAAAAATAAAGAGAATAATAAAAATAAAATTATTACATGATATACATGTGTTATTTTTTTTATAATTGTGTATTTAATTATGTTGTTCTAAAAGCACCCTTTATTAAAAGAAAACAATGTACACGTTATTTAATATATGACAATAAATTTCATAATAAAATTTATTTATCATCTTATAATAATTTTAAAAATTGATTATTATTATTATTATAACATTAAAAGAGAAATACAGATCTTAATACATAAATGATTACTTTCTTTAATAATAAATATATTCATACTAAAATATATGACCAGATTATTATTTAGTAAACAGTAATATTATACTTAATATATATTATTTCTTTTTTATGTAATATAAACTGGAATATATAAAAATAAATATATAAAATAAGCATGTAATAAGAGTTGGATTAATAAGATACTAATTTCTTATAAATCTATTAAGAACTATACAATAGTAATTCACACATTATCTCTTACATATTAAAAATCTAGATATTTAAATATACTATAAATAATGCTACCAATGTGTCTAGTTAATTTTAATAAAATAAACATTTAAGTTCATATTTCACACTAAGGCATAATGAGGTTATTTAAAAGATAAAAATAAGTATGTATTATACCCATTTTATATTAATGATACAGTACATATATATGATTAATGTTCATTCATATTAGTAAAATAAATGATAAATGTGTAAATGATAATAAATTAGCTTCAAAAATAAAGTGTGATTAAATGTATTACAGAAAAAAAAGGAAAAAAATATATATATTTTAATATATGAAAAAATTTACAAAATAAACCAATTTATAAATTATTTTATTATTGTTATTTACTATAAATTATCGATCATTATTATTATTTTAATAAATTATATTTTTGTTTTTGTCACAAATTGCACGATTTAAGGTATAATCCATGTTCATCAAATTTTTTGAAAATTTAGGATAAAAAATAACATATGTAATAAAGTAAAAATTATATATTTTCTGAAAGTATTATCCTCTAGATGATATATATTTTTTATGCCTAATTTTTATAAATTTTATTAAATAATATTATATAAAAATTTTTAATTGTTCTAAAAGTAAAAATATACATGCATTCACTTATTAAACATCAACATTCAAAATAATTTAAAAAGGAGAATTAAATAAACATATTATTTGACGTATAACTAAAATATAACTTATTTTTGCATTATACACTTTAACAATTTATATTATTGAAATAATATAAATATTTTTAAATCACTAAATTTTATAATATTTTTTGCATTCCAAGAAATTTAATTATACGTATTAACAATAAATCATAGTTGACCCCACTTTTAGCTGAACATAAAATATTTACATAATTTCTATATTTTTTCACATATATATATAAACGTTCATATGTCAATTTAATTTTAATATTTAAATTCTTTATCTTTTATATTCATTATTACATTAGTATTGTACTTACCACTAAATGTGTCTTCTATAGCAACCATATAATTTTATTTATTCGATATATAAAATAATATTTCCTATTATAGAAAAATATATTCATAAATATATTATGCTCTGAAAATTTTGCTAAATTTATGGGGTTATGTTCATGCAATGTGTTGGCATATTGCAATTAAAGAACCTAATTTTCTACGTTCTTTTACATGGAACTTACATCCTCATTTTATTTATTTAATTATAAATTTCTTTCTCTATTGATGAATAGCAAAATTTTAGCAATATGGTTATTTCGCCCATTAAATAGGAGTGTTTCCAGGTTGCCCCAAAATAATTTCACAATCTGAAATCTTTTCATTATACTTTCAAAATTATTGTAAAGTATTAAAAGAATTTTATACAGAATATGGTTTATTAAATTCCCCTATGTATAAGAAAATTATGATTAAAAGTTAATATTCTGATAATGTAAAATATTAAAAACTAAATTTAGGCCCTTGGACAAAAATTGTTCTGAATAAATAAACTGTATACCTTTGAATTATTAGGTATATAAATGAATAAATGTAATTTTTGGTACTAATAATAATACTAATATAACCCTTGTATTTTGTGCTCTTCAACTTTTGTATAGTATTTTTATTTAAGTCTACAAAAAATAACATTATTACAATACAAATAATCCAGGCGAGATATAATTATTGTAAATTTTTGGAAAAATGTAAAGTATTATATGGTTACTATGGAGGATTTGCTAAAAATATAAATATGCTAATTGATAAGGTTATGATTTCAAAAAATATTATACATATATTCAAAACTATGTAGAATAATATGGATATTTAACAAGGCAATGTATATTATCATATGAAAAAAAAAATCCCAAAACATTTGATTAATTTAGGGAAAATCACCAATGAATCCTTTTAAATAATATTGCATATCATGTAGCAGTTCAATCAGAGCAATATGTAGTAAAAATAAAATATACACCACAATAAAATAAAATATAGCAAAAATTGATGATAGCCCATAATAAAATGTGTTAGAAAAACATTGGTATATTAATTCGGAGTTCAAAATGGGTGTTTATATCCATCAAGGATTCTTTGTTAATGCATTATATTTCTAAACCTGAAACAACTTTTAAAAATGTCCTTTTCGTAAATGTTGCAATATTTATCGTTTCCAGTGTTTCATATAAAGAAAATACTAGTTCCTACGTCATATATGAACTGTATTGATTTCCATATAATTTATATTCATAATTTAACTATAAATAATACATGAATTACTAGTATTTTTTACATAAATTTAACATATCAATGTATGCACCCATAAATATCTTGTTAAGGAAAATAAACTGAAAACATATGTATTTTGCAAATAATAAAAAGGAAGGTAAGAATATATTATTTAGCAATGCATTAGAGCCACATAATCTATATTATAATGATGGAAAAGTTTATTATATATGATATCAAAGTCCATCATTTTTTTTATATAAAAATAGATAATAATATGTATAAGAAACTATTACTAATAAATAATTGTGTTCAAAAATATAAAAATATATTTAATAAGGAAAAAATTATATGGGTTATTGATTATATTGAAAACATACATGTATATATAATAAGTTAGAAAAGGACAAAAAAAAAAAAAAATAAACACAGGATATATTAGTAGATATAATAAAAAATAAATTCAATAATAAATAAATTAATTGATCATTAAAATAATATATTTTTAATATTTTTGAAAATTAACATTATCCTCATGTTTCCTCATTATTTAACAATTGTTATTTTACTTTCATAAATTATATATTTACCTTATATGATATAATAATTATATATAATCAATAATAAATTTTATAATTTTATAATATACAACCCAAATAACTATTTCCTTACAAATACACAAGTTACCTTAATTGTTCTATATATATATTAGTGCAAATATTATACTATTCTACTTCATTTGATGGGATGAAATATATACATGAAAAAAATATAAAGTAACATTAATTTTCTCTGCACTACATGAAGCATATTTAATCATACATAGTGTTAAATATGTTATCTAAATAATTTTAAATTAATATTATTCTTAATGTAAGCCATTGATATCTTATAATTGTGTTTATATGTTAAGGATATTATAAATTATCCCATGGAATATTTATTAAATTCTTAATTTATTTATTCCATTTAGGCTTGAACAAATTTTCTAACTAAATTGATTAATATGAATTCGGAAGCGAATATTTGTTATATCATAACAACAAAGAGCAATATATATATTTGCTTTCATATATTATATATACGTGAAAAAATTGAAATATTTATAATAATAATAATTTAATAAATATATATATATATAATTAGTTTATACATTTCTTAAAAAAAATAATTCTTTTAATTGTAATGTAATAGTATAAAAAATTACATCATATGCAGATATAAGAGCTATATAAATATTATATTTTCGTTTTAATACTCAACAATAATATGTGCACAAATAATAAATAAAACAATTATAATATTATGCGTCCATGAAAATATTTCAAATAATCAATTATTCCCAAAATTGGTGCCACATCTGTATTTATATTTTATTAAAAATATATGTATCATACTAATACTAAATCATATATATTATAAAATCATATATATCATTGTTCAGACAGTTAAAAACCTATATATACACGATTACGACATATCACGTTATTCATAAACTTCAGATTAATATACGGTAATAATATGCTTATTAAAAATTTCTCTATGTAAAAATTTATAAGTGTGTCATAAAATCTAAATCTAAACACTAATCCTTATTGAAAAAACATTAATAATGATTAATTTTACGTATAATGATTCCCTTATATGTACAATCTTTTACTAGATGAACTTTGTATTTTCCTATCTAAAAAAAAAATTAGTATACAAAAAAATATAATGTAAAAAATCAAACATTGTAACATATATCTAAGCGAATTTACTTAAATTAACAAGCTACATATGATTTATATTATTTAATATGCTCTCTTCCTCTATTATTGTATTACGTATATGTATTCATTCTTAATATACATATGTTTATATTGCTAAATTATTATATTTTATGTAAAATTAATGAATATATACACCTGTGTATTAAATAGAGTTTAAGTTTTAATAATCAAGGCATAAAATTATAAATATGTTCATTTTATTTTAAAAGTAATGTTTACAAACATGTTATTATAATATTATATATTATATTGCTATTCAATAAACATAATTATTTTATAAGTGCATTATAACTGAAACTCTTAATATATAAAAGATAATAAAACCTTTATATTATATATATATGGAAATTATGCTTTTTCTCTTCTTTATTAATATTCCTTCATTACAAGAAAATCATTTTATTAACAAGTAATTAATTTAAATATATATACGAATATATATTATAGAAAATTGTTCATATTTTTTGGCCTTAAGCATATAGGGAAATTTATAGGATAATATATCATTAAAGTATATACTATTATGTTTTCATGGGAATTCCACCTAATTTTCTTTTATCCATTTTATTAAGCTATTATAATCCTTTATATATAAATAACAGAATTGAAAATTTCTAAGTGCTAATTATAATTTATTCTATTATTTAATATTTTTCGTATAAAATCACATATAATACTATAATCATAATAGTAAATAACAAAACAAAAATTAATTACATATATGCTCAAATTAAGAACATATCGCACAACACTCTATATATAATATAGGATTAACTGTATTATTTGATTTTCAAAGAATTATGATATTATTAAGGTTATGTTATATTAATTCATAATACATTTATATTGTAAACTAAATACTTATGTTTCAAGCGATTTTTCAAAATATATAAAGATGCATACTATACATCAAAAATGGTTGCCATTATACCCTTATCAGAATAGTAATTATTGATGTGAAATATATACGAATATTTTTCTACAATTCTATAAATAAAAAAAAAAATATTGAATACTTCTACATAATTTATGTCTTTTTTTAAAAATAACATTCTCCCTCTCATAAATCGCTTTATTGTTTTTGTTTTATATGTAAAACCATTTAATCTTACTTAAAATGGTTAGAATAAATGTATTTTATCATTAATAATATATAAATTAAAATAATGTGATACAAATTTTATAATATTTTCCATGATTTATATGAAAATTTGTTCAACGAAATATTATTATATTCATGTTATTATTATGTTTTTTTTAGTATGAAAATATAGTAAATTGTCCTGTGTGTAATGCATTTATGGAAGAATATATTAAAAATCCCGTGCCTCAAAATGAAAAATGTTCTAATGGCATTTTTTCTGAAGATCGGCAAATAATGAATATATTTCAAACACATAAGTGTAACGCAGCCATGTCATTTGTATCATTTATTGCAAGTGATTTTTATAATTTTCCTAGAGAAGCACGTTGTTTTTACTTATATTATTGGTTATATAAAGAAATAAATGCCCATAATAAAAGTACTATTATAGAGAAAAATTTTTATAATTTGTTATTTTATAGTATTTCTAATACCGATTTGTGTGATTACAATAAATATAATGATATTACAGATGATCAAATTAGTAGACTCAGTGATTTATATGACATGATTACGAACATTTATTATATAAAAACATCTAATTATCCTTCTAAAAAAAATAAATGCGATTGTGCTGATGAATGCTCACAGATATATGAACTCTACCATAATGAATGTGAACACAGCATAGACAATAATTTTTGTCAAGCATTAAAAAATATTAAAAGACAATATAATTCTTTAATCAGCTTATCTTATGGATGTGATACTATTAGATGCAAAATTTTACCCTGTATACAAAATAATGAGACTATAATGCCTTCTCCCAGAACGAATATTAAAAATACTATTATAACTACAACACTTTTAATATTAGCAATACCCGTTTTTGTTTTTTATACTTATAAGGTAACATATCTTATAATTTATAAATATTTGTACAACATAATGGGTTCTTTAAAAAATCTAAGAACATATAATTTCATAAACAATACATATATAAAATATATGTTTCTTTTTAATATTAATTAGTTCAATTTATACAATTATTTCATTCCCCATGGGGGAATAAGAAAAAATGAATTAAGGAATTATATAGATAATGAATTAGATGTGATGGAGATATCTGCAATATCGAACAGTATGCTAAAGAATTCTCAACGAAATATATTTTATCATACTTCATAAATTATCATTAATTATATAACGAGAACATATTAGCATTATGTAAACATTAATTTTAATAATATTATAAGCATAAGATTTCTTTTTATAATTTCATAAAATATGATATAATTCTTATTGTATAATAAGTGAAAAGAATGCATTTAATTTTTTTATATATTATTTCAATATGACCTATCTATCATATTAAATTTTATTTTGTAAGAATGAAATAACTAATTAGATGAAAAAATTATAAATTTTATAACCTTCTTTTTATTATATCTGCTAAATTTTGTATGAATATAATGTTCATAACATAATAAAAGTTTATTTCAAATAATAATGAAATAATATATATTACATTCTAAGACTATTATGAAAATATATACTACACATATTCATAATACTTGAAATCATTAAAAGCATTTCGCAATATATCAAATTATATAATCGCATAATAATGTTAAAAAATTCTCATGGAACTAACAGGTACTGTATTAATTATAAATTATGAATTAAAATATTTTTTATTATTAAAATATATTTTTATAATAAGTATCATATTTGATCATATAATCATCAAAAAAATACATAAATTTTATATTTACAAGAAGATTATTCATGTATAGAAATACACAAATTATGGAAATTAATTTTTTTATCATGTACGTTTTAATTGTGTTTACTTATATATATTAGTGTATAATTATTATAGAATATTTTTTTTTAATTTGTATAATTATGCTAATATATTAATTTCCTCATGAAAAGATATTAGAGGAAAAAATATATATTATGTACCTATAATTTGCAAATAATATGAAAAATTATTATATTATATATATGAAACATATCAAATAACTGTACATCCTTAAGTATACGCACGTTAATAAATATTTCATACTAATATAATTTAATATTAATGTATTCAAACTTACTAAAATAAGAAAAGTTTCTATAAAATTATTTCTGTCATTTCATAAAGATATTGTGTATTTTAATCAGTGCAGGAAATATATTACTAACTTAATTCTACCCGATAAAAATGTATTATAAACACAATTAACTAAGAGGAATTATATACAAGCAATGTTATAAACTGCATTACGACATAATAAATTTATGTCTCACAATAAATGTATGAATAATGCATTTAAAATAATAAATAAAGATTCAAATATAAAAAAATATATATTATTATATAATAATAAGATACATATATTTATTACTATAAATTATATAATATATAATACCTTTTTCACATAATGTCCAAATTTCATTTAATGCAGATAAAATTAAAATTGCAATATTTATATATTTATATCAATTATTATGCTATGGTGATTAATCTATATATCTGAAAATTAGAAAAAGATTAAAAATAAAGGCACAAACTCTAGAATAGTAACATAACAAAAAAACATTAATTTCTAAATTTAAAATATAAACCCTAAACCATCCAAACCTTTTAATGCCCAATGAAATATTTCATATATTAAATATATAATTAATATATTACATGAAATAAACTAAGAATGGAATTTTTTAGTAATTTATTATTAAGATCAAAATAATGTATTTTCTATGATAAGTTTAAATATATTTTTTATCCAATAATGAAAAATATCAAGTATATATCGCATAATATATGTATGGATTCTTAAATAAAATGGTAATTTTATTATTTATGCTAAACTTAAACAATTACACAAAGCTTCTATAATTCTAATATAAAATATAATTTTCATGATTTTCTTTTAAATTACTAATTTTACATGCACTAAATATCTATTCTAAATTATACATTTACATTATTCATAAGAGTAATATATTTTATAAAAAAATAATAAGATAAATAAATAATCTATCTTACATTATATAGTATTGTTATATAATATAAAAGATATTCACTATTTAAAATAACTTCATTTTGGTAATTTCTTTCTTTTAATCAACATATATTATACTCATCTAAAAGCTTATATTTGCTATTATATGAACGCTTAATCATTTAATTATGTTAGAATAATGTACTTATAATATTATTTATAAATATTTAACATCAATGTAACCTTGTACATTAAATTTTATTAAAAATATACGCACATTTAAATAAATATTTTTGAAGAATTAAGAAAGGAAGCAAATAACAACGAATTCAAGTTACATATATATTTAGAGTTTAATAAGTAAAAGAGTTATATACATATATATATCGGAATATTTTATTTTATATAAATACAAGTTATGTTTCATTCAGTAATATACGTAACAAGTACGTTCGATGGATGTTATATATTTAACTATTATACGAAAGTGAAGTTTTGTTTTTTAGCATTATCATGAAACATGATGTTAACTATTTTTTGAACGTTATGATTTTATATAAATAGCTATTTTCTCTATTATATATGTTTAAAAATTATTTAAATTTGTATTTAAATATGTATAATGAACATAAAACATTTAAAATCTGGTTCTTAGAATTAAAAGTGTATAATTTAATTCTTATGAATATAAAATTTTTTCTTTTTTTTTTTATACAATTATCATATAATTACATATAGTTATAAAATGCATAGATTCCCTGTTATTAAATAATATATATATAACAAGGAAAAATCAATTTATCAGACTGAGAAGGTGTAATTTTCTTAGTTATTATACTTATGTTATAATGCTATAAAATGTTTTCATATGTTTTAACAAAATATTTTATTTATATTTCAAAATATACATATAAATTTTTACTTATATTATAACTTTTATTTTTAGTTCGATTTTTAAGAAGTTTTTCCCAATTGTATGAATGCGTATATGAGTCATACAGGAAGAACAATGCTTAGAAAACTTAGAAAATATACAGAAGTGTGCAATTATGTAGTAAATAATGTAGGAAATTATAGTTCATTCTTAAATTCTCCTTGTATTATCTGAGTCAATATTTAGAACATATAGAAAAAAAAAATATAATAATAAAGAAGCATGTAACAGATATCTTAATTTCAAAATAAATTATGAAATAAAAACAATTTCTGATCATATTAAAAGTGAAAAATCCTGTTAACAACAATTAATAGGCACAACACTTAATGAAATAAACATGCCTAATGCATGTACAATCATGTTTGAAGATCTTCAACAAGAAACCCATAAACCATATAAAATATTGTATCATATATGAAGATTACTTATGTCATTAAAAAATGACAAGACCTGCGATTCTGCTCATTATTGTACTACTGAATGCAAGGAACTTTTATCATTAAATTACAAATGGGATAACAAGAGTGTGAGTGATATACTTGTGGAATTTATAGAGAAAGATCACAAATATATGAAATCAGGGTTAGAAATTACATATGTTATAAAAGTTATATATACCAATTCTGAGAGTTCTCCAAATATGAATGTAGTAGGTTCATCTGTTCCACTGGTTTTTGTAATAATAATTATCCTTATTCTATATAAGATTAATAAAGAATTAAATTTAAATATGTTATATAATATTTCAATTTATAGAACATATTATATTATTAAAAAAGGAATATTTGATATATACATAATAAAATTAGTCTATTTCATTCTTATCAGTATACTAATTATTTAACATACATAATACCAACTGTAAAGAAACTAAAATATCTATGGAAAAAAAAAAAAAGGAGTAACTAATTAAGAAATATATATAACACAAAATACAAAAATAGAACTCATGAATATTATCAAATATTATAGAGCTCTTCAGTTTAATAATAAAGCCTATAACATAATTTAATAAATTACGATTGTATTATTTAAAATAATCTGTTTAAAATACGATATATTTGAAGTAAAACTCTTAATTATGATGAAATAAATATGATAAGTTAATATGTTTATTCAATAAAATAATAAAAACCATTGTAACAAATAAAATAACAATTTCGAAAATGTTGCAGTTAAATGAGCTATAAACATAGGATCCATCAAAATAAGGATTTAATAAAATACAAAACTATCAATTGTGTGATATAATCAGAATTCATATATTTTATATAAAACGTAATATATGGAATGTGATAAATAAATATAATATATAATTAAAATGAAATAAAAAAAATATTAATTTAATAAAATATAAATATATTATAATATAATTGTCAATGCGGTATAAGAAATTTATATATAAAAAAGAATTATTAGTTGTAATATTTCAAAAAACACATAATCTAATAATAATATAAAATTTATTTATCCCCATATACTTTTAATTTGAAGGCAATATGTATATAATAATCCTATTTATTTATTATTAACAAACTCAGAATAGTATATTTATATATAAAATGAAATAATTATTAAATTCTTGCATAAGATAATTTATGAACACAAAATTAAAGTGATATTTTGAATTTTATAAGGATATGTATATAATATGAATTTAAAAAACGAATTATTAGATACTTATGTAATGATATTTGTAACAATATATTGTCATTCTTCATTATTAAAAAAATATTAAAACATTTATTTTTTTGATTTTCATCGTAACTATGATCTTCAAATATATATTTTAAAATTAAATCATTTATAGGAAAAAATATATATGTTGAATTTATGGATATATAACAAATATATAGGAACATTTCCATAATATATATTATATTTTTTGTTATTTTTATATTTTACATATTCATAATATAGCTTGTACACATAGGCGTGTTAAAGCATATAATTTTACAAATTGTAATTATATGTAAAATCTATCATGAGTATAACTAATTCTGCCAATATTCAAGTAAAATTTTCATATGTAAAAATATAATGTAAAAAAAAAAATTTACCTAATTATTAATTAATTATTATATATATGTAGATCATATTTTTTGAACAATTATATATTTACTGATTCGGTTAAAACATAATATTTTTTAAATCGTATTATTCACAATCTTTATAATTATATATTAATATATATTAAAACAAATATAATTAATATGAATATAATAAGTAAATACAGTCTTAAATCATTTACACTATCGTGAAATATTTTTACAATTTTATTTCTAATAATATTTCATCCTTTTTTTCTAAAGAAATATGTACATTATTAATAAATTTTATTTTTATACATATATCTCCTCATATGTAATAATTTTAAGTAGTAATATATTTTGTATTAATCAATTTTTTTTTATCTCATTCGTACACTTTTACTGCTTGGGAGTGCTTTTTCCATATATAAATATTAAACATAATTTTAAATTTATTTGTGTCATGTCCTTGTACTATTTCTTATTTCTGGAAATAGTAATATTATATATATTTATTTGAAGATCTGTTTATATATAAACATATTTAATTAGAATATGCCATTCCTATAAAATGAGATTCTTATATTTTATTCAGCATAAAGGCCATAATAAGCATATTTTTTAAAATCCTCTTATAGGAAACAAAATCATATGCTGTATATATGTAATATAGATAAATATTATTAGAATGTTTTCTTAAATGTGCCCATGGAACTCATCATTTTTCTTAAGACTAATAAAATAATTTGAATAATCACATTGTGAATGTTTGATATATTAACATTATAAACTATGATTTCTAGAAGAAACGTACTTAAACACATACTATTTCATTTCAACTCTCTATATACATTTTATTATTTTTGTGTTATGTATGTGTATATTATGCAAAAAGGATTTAACTTAATAATATAGTTTTTGAATCATATATTATTTATTGCATAAAAAATTGCAACTGAGTATAATAATAATATATTTCTATTAATCTTCGTCCATAAACTTTGTTTATATATTATAAAAAGTTAAGATAAATGGCTATAAGTACTAAAATCTGAATATATGTAAAAGCAACATATGAACAGAAGAGAGATATTTATAACTGCTAATTATTGTGGATATTCTAGAATATATTAATATATATATATATTATATTTAAACATATGAATACATAAATATATAATATCTACATAATAAATAAATATATATAAATACCTTATAATTTTAATAAGGTATTTATAAACAAAATATAAATATTATATGTATAATGTCAAAACCTTTTAAATGTTTTTACTAAATCCTAGATGTGATATCTGCTAATAGGAGAACTCCGTATATTATATAATATGATCAAATATTTCCTATAATTTATTCAGTAGATCCTTATCTAAGCCAATAAAATATATCCAAATAATTATAAAATTAGTGAATCAATTGAAAATTTTGTAAATTAATAAATTATATTTATATTGATTTATATAAATACAAATGGTACATATAATAAATATAATAAAATTATTATTTATGCAATAATACATTCCTTTTTACATTATATTGTGTTTCTTTAAATTTAAAATAAAAGCATAATATTTTTATAGTGCAATTAATAATAATGATATATTTTACTAGTTTTATTTTTTTAATACAATATTTGCCTAAGAATTTTAAATTATTTTTTATATTTTACATATAAATGCTATAAAAAATAATTTTGTGCTTCACATATATAATTGATATATTCTATGAATAATTGTTTATAGAACACATGATAGGAAAAAGCTATTTTTCTTCATATTTTATTTATTTTATTATAAATCCTGTAAAAAATATATTGAAAGAATATAATAGTGTATTCATTTATATAACTATATTTTAATTCATACAAGATTTTTCATATTATATGTCAGGCTTGATATAGACGTAGCATTGTTTTAAAATCATATAATTTATATCAATTCTTTAAACATATATAATAAAGAATGAAAATATTTATTTCCTAATAAAGCATAATTAACACTATCAGAGGAGAAAAAATATATTATTACTATATATTTTAAATAATAGATATATTTTTGTTCCTTTTCTCACTTATTTTTAAGACTTGTGACTTCGACATATATCCAACATCTATTTATTTCAAAATAAAATATATACAAGTGCTATAATATAATACTCTCTTATAATCGATATATGAAAATTAGAAGAAATTGTTAAATATTTTATTACTGAAATTTTGCTTTCTATTACAAAAATTAGTTTTTTATTAGTTTTTTTATAAAATTTTCCTTTAAATTATTTCCTAATAATGATGGGTTCCCTTCTTCATATAAATTTGATATTTGTGATATTGAAAAAAAATAATTTCTGCCTTCAAATCGCAATCTTCTTATATATTTTACTAATGTTTAGTATACATATTTTTTGTACTCATCTACATTATTCTCTATATTATATATGAATATTAAAACTATAAAAAATTAGTAGTTTTCATACGTCAATTTTGAGAATGATAAATATTGTGTAAAAGAAATAATATATATATACATTTTTATTAAACAAGTTACTAGAAAAATGTAAAACTGTGTAATATTTTAAAATTATTAAATATGTATTAGTGTGTCATGATATAGTATTTATGTTAACAAAAAATAAGAACATGTATTATTGTAATTATAACATATAAATTACGAGAATATTGCAATACATATTATAAGGAATAAAAACTCCTATGCGATTTGTATATCTTATGTTAAGTGATAAATAAAATTAAATAAGAAATAACAAAAAACAAATGGCATTTAATGAATTAGAGCAAATATTAAATTTAAATGCACCCCCAAGTTAATGATTCACTAAAATAAATTCACAAAAATTGTTATTTTAATCAAATCATAAATAGAACAAGAATAAAAACTTTTTTTACTTTATTCTCTGCTTGAATAATTTATTCCATTAAAAGAGAAAAATAAATAATATGTATGGATTAATATTATATATACATATGTTCTTATGTTATGTGCTTTATTTATAATGAAAAGTTTTTCCTTGAAAAATTCAGAAAAATAACAAGATTACGAAGGCATTCCTATGTCATTTATACTTCTTACATAGATGAGAAAAAAATTTATTTTTACTTGATATTTAACTATCTTATTTAACGCAAAATAAAAATACGAACACTTATTCAATAAGACGATAATTAGTGAAATATATTTGAATCACAAAATCTTTCATATATTATAATGCTATATTTTGGAGTAAATATTTTATACGAGTCAAATAATGTCATACGTTATTCTCTTAATTATAAAATATATTATATATAATTTGTAAGCTTTTTCTCACACATAAGACATGATAATTATAATTCTTTTATAATGAAATATGTTTAATGAATTATTATATATATTTTTTATTTCATTTCGTATATAATATACCACACACATCATAAAGAAAAAAAAAATTAACGTATATTCATATATAAAAGTTGATATAGAAGAGAAAACCTGTTTGTAATTCTAAATGTAAAAATTTAGAAAAATTAATTCTCTTAAAATAAAATATTACCAATTAAAAATACTATTTATCTTGATTTGACGAATGTAGGGCATATAATTTCAGTTATTTATTCACTTTAATTATATGATTTTAATACAGAAGATTTATGTATAATATATGTACTTCTTCATATGCAAAGGAGGTATAGTACAAAAATATAATGTCTATAATATAACTATACTGAAAAATATATATGTTATAGATATTGGAGCAAAGAATTCTTAAACATATATTGTATTTCTCAAAAGGATAAAGAATATTTATATAATAATATGCTAGTGTTCTACCAAGAAGAACATAAATATTATGTTCTTCTATGAGATGAATATCATATTATAATTTTCCAATATAAGTTAACATTACAATAAAATAATGCACAAATGTATACAATAAATACTTATTGAAATATGCTTTTCCGTTAGTTCATTTATTTTCTTATTATTAAAAGGATATATTCAATATTTTGCGGTTTACCCATCTACTAGAATCATAATTCTATATTTTCCTTAAACACACTAAAATATTTATATAAATTACTTCTTTAAAAATGAAATAAACATTCATTGTGCCATATATAACTCAGTTATCCTTATATATAGCCTATTTAATCACATGAATATTATTTCTTTTATTCAATTTTTATAACTATAAAATATGTCCCTTAGCAATGATAAAATTGTATGTTTTTCTTTTTTATAATTATTATTTCTTTGTAATTTTAATTTTTTTATCTATATTTAAGTAAATACGCCATTTATTTCTATATAAATCCACGTTATCCTATGTTATATTTTTCCTTTTTCTTGTCAATATAAAGGCGTGCCTTATTTTGAAGAAGAAAAGGGTAAAGTTGGCAGTAGTACAGATTTCACATTAGGGAAAGTATATTGTAAATCTGAAAATATTAAACATAGAAGCATTGATAATAATTATTATAAAGATAATTGTCTTATAGATTTTTCTTATCTAAATTATTAGAAATCACAAAGCCTTATAACAGGTGAAGACATATATTCTATATACTTGTATTACTGGATATATGTGGAAGGTTTTACTAAATCATATAATAATTATATCAAAACCATTTATGAAGAATTCCTAAAGACATATGCAAACTCGGACCAAATAATATGCTAGGGTTATAAGGAAATAATTACGGATGATATATTGAGAAAACTGCATGATTTGTATGATATGAATTGCAAACATAGTAATTCAAATAATAAATTTGGTAATGATGACAAGTGTAATTCCACTAAAAAAATTCTCAAATATATATATAAATACAAGAAATTATGTGAATTAACTAAATATACCGATTTTTTTAGAGAATTAGAGCAGTTTAGATATCGATATAATGAAAAAATGAGAACTTTAAGTTGTCCTAATTTTTATTACCATATATTATCTTCTTTTCAAATATATAATATAAAGTTTTTTATTTTAATGACATTTGTAATGATGTTAGTAATATCCATTTTTTTAACTATTTTGTATAAGGTTAGTTAGAATATCATTATTATGATTTTATATTATACTATAATTATTTATAAAAATTTAGAATGTACAGATGTTGTAATATAAAAAATTTTATTACTATTTCAAATATTTACTTTAATTTTTAATTAGTTCACCACATGTGGCTCATATTTTCGCCAAAGAATAATAAGGAAAAAATATATATATGATGGTTTAAATGAAGAAAATAGTATATGTAAGAATTCAAAAATATCTGGCAGCATGTCAACAAATAGGGGGTATAATATTTTATATAATTCTGAGTATTATTATCATTAAATATATAATTTTAAAAATATATATTTTAAATAAATAAAAACTTATCAATCCTATTATACACAGAATGGCATTATATATAATTTCACATAGTAATGAAAAAATTCCTGTAATAAAAAAATACACAGGAAAGAATCAAATTGCAGATATAAAAAAATCATCATTCCAATATGTAACACAGCAATGACAAAAGTAAGATTATCCATAGACACAAATAATTAAAAAAAGTACTATAATTAATTATAATTCTTGCCTTGTTTTTTCATGTTGTATACTTTTAACATTAGTAAAAATTCTTTGCATATGATAAATCAGTAATGTATGTCAAAATTACAAATCTTTATAATGTTTGAACAGAATTAATATAAATTGATTCCATGTATTTCAAAATATACTTTTTTATGTAATATTAATGAAAATAATAATTATCCCTTTTTATTATATATATTAATAATTTTTGGAAATAAAATATATATTTTATTATAATCCTAATAATTAAATAATCACATATTCTTCTATTAATATATTCAATTAACTGACTCAAATATTTTGTTAGTATATCCAAGTGCTTAATATAAGATATATTTTTTTTTTATTCACTTTATTTTTTATTGTATATACTCTTTTATTTTCCATTTCTTTATATTTTTTTGCGCTTATTAATTCTTATGGTTTATATAAATATATAATAATTTGTAAATATTTATTTCGTCCTCGCCCTATTAAAGGAAATAAACAATTTCATATATTAATACATAAATAATAATGAATTGTAAAATTGTCCTTCAACATGCATCAAATGATTGAAACATTTTAATTCTATTTACAACAATTTATATTATATAAACAGATAATTTTCACATTATATGTATGTATTTCTTAATAGACATGATTAATGTTGATATTAATAAATTTTAAAAGAAAAATTCTGATATTTTTAGTCACAAAAACAAATATATATTATTAAAGTATAATATATTCTCAATATAGTTTTGAAAAAAAAGAATATATAAAAATTTTATATAAGAATAAAATATACGTATAAAATTTATTAAATATACCTTGTGTAAAATTGAAATCCGTGAATGATTTAATAATAAATAAAAACAACGTTAAAAATAATATAAATATTATAATAATATTTTCAAATATATTTTTCTGTAAGAAACAATAAAATATTCATTATTCTATGAAGCTTCTATTAAATATAACAAATAATGTAATGCACTATATTTAGATAAAATATAAAAAAATACTATAAAATAAATTATTTTAAATTAGCTAAAATTAAATTCAAATGTAAATATATTTAATAAACTCATACATACATTATGAATCCTTTTAAACAATTCTAAAAAGTTATACAATATATGCTCTAGGATCCAACATAACATAATAATATGTAATTGTGTAAACCGTTCCATTAAATTAAAACTCTGAATGCTAATCCCTGAGCCCTGTAATCTAAAACCTTTAAGAACATCTATCATATCATGCACAGGATATTATTATATCAATATGAGATGATATTTGTTATAATTTTGAAAATATCCATTATGCTTATATATATATTTTTTATTTATGTATCCACTTTCAATGATTTATTTAAATATATTGCAAATGTCTATGTTTTTTGAGTAAGTTATAAATTTAATTCATATTATAATTCATGACTGTGATATAATGCAAATTTTATTTGCTCTAGTTTACCGTAATAAGTGATATATATTAAATTGTCTATATTTTATGTTCTTATTTTAAATGCTTACTAATTTTATTAAAAATGTATCAAAAGAGAAAATAATAATAATTATATTAAGCAGTTTAATATGCACTTCTAAAAATTTTACACGCAATTCTGAACAGGTATAATTGCAAAGAAACATTAAATATTATTTCATAAAAAATGTAAAATCCATCTGCGACTTATAGTTTTGAATAAAATAAAAATTTACCTATAAATGAAAAAATATATTGTATCAAAAGAATTTATTTCTTACGAATAAAAATGAAATTTTATTTACTTCATACATAATATTATTCTGTTATATATGTTTATTCTTAACACACCAATCTTGAATGTATATATTATCGAAATAAAGTAATATCTTAGATAATTCCTTTTTTATATGCATTATGTTTCCTGTGTTATTTATTATGTATAATAAAAAATATCTTATATATACTATCATAGCTGATAAACATTAAACTTTGGTTATAATAATATATTAATTTATATCCTTGTGAAATTTGTGATTATAATAAATTCACAAAATTATTTCTTGGAGCAATAAGCAAAATAATATTTTTTGATATATTATAATTTTAAAAAGGCTAATATTTATATGGCACCAAGCAAAAGATTAACTTAGCACCTATTTTTTTGCTGCAATAAATCGTATATATATTATATATTAAAATAATGAAAGATAGGAAAACTATGTTATTCTTAATCAATGTAATCATTAAGTGATTAAAAATCGATGTCATTACATTTTTAGCTTAGTAACTATTTATCATTTTTTTAATATTTTTTTCTAAATAAATCACATTATCAAAATAAACATATTTTTTTTTAATGTTAAGCAAATTTAAAACCTAAATAATATTATTTCTCATATTATCTAATTTTTAGCATATTTATTGTTAATGAAAATTCTAATTAATAAACTATTCATAAGAAAATTATTTTTGAGAGTAATTAAAAATATATTCATTATATTGTAAGCAAAATGTAAAAAAAAAAATTTATATCAATATTGCTAACTAATTATAATATAGAATGTAAAATTCTGAAAAATAATATATTTACTATTTGTATGATTTTTTTCCCCATATTTTGTAATACTAAATTTAATTGAAATATATTACAAAAAAAAAGTAATGGAAGATTTGTAATATAGCAAAATATTACTTTGTATATGCGCTTATAAATGAATTAAATATATTTATTTTATAATAAAATTAGTTTTTTATAAAAATTAAGCATCAATTTAATATTTTCATTACATAACTGGACGCATATTAAAATGATTTTATTATAATTTTTACAAACAAGTAATATATTTAATTACTGAACGATAAATTATATATATGTATGATAATAATATAAATTCTGTACACATATAATATGGTTATATCGTATATGAACTATACTTAATATTGATAATTATCTTTTAATATGTTAGTATTATTATATATCATATATTCACATAATATACAATTTTATGTTTTATTATTCCAATATAATATATTGAATCATATAAATGTATAATTTAGACTAACTGCTATCAGAAAATATAATAAAAGTTTATACATTTTTATTCTGTAATTAAAAACTACTAGGAAATAAGAGTTATATTTTTTTAATATAATCCATAAACAAAAATCATAAATCACATTATGATATACATATTCGTCTTATAACTATGCCTATTTATTTATTTTTTATAAAATAAAACAAATGCATATAAATGAGCAATATATAGGATAATTATTGTTTATATGAATTTATACTATTTAATTTATTCCTGAGGATAACACTTTTTTATATTATATTATATATATAACTATATTAAAAAGAATATATGATCTTTTAACATCACAATATTATTCCAAAATTGTAAATTTTCTTCAGTATTTTATATTTATTTGAAAATATATTCCTATTTGCCAGAGCATATAATATCATCAATACTTAAATTATATATGTAGTGAATAAAAAATATATATTTGAGGAAATTATATTAATTAGTATTATTTACATCATTTAATATACATTGTTTAAATGTTATTTATCAATATATCAAAATATTTTTAATATATATAAAAAAATATAAATAATAAAACAATAGATATATTTCTTATATTAACTCATATAAATCCATATGGATAACGCAACAACTAAGGAAAAAATTGTATGTTTAAAACCACAAAACAACATTTTATTTTATAAAATACAAAAAAAGTACATATATCATTGAAAACGAAGCAATAAATATATTTTATGTATTTAAATTATGTATTTTCTAATTCATCCTTAGTTCGATTTTACTGGTATATTTCCCAATTGTAGAAATGATTTTAATAATTGTTGGGAAAGACGACTCAGAGATCTGAGACAAATATATAATCAGTATTCCCCGGTGTGCCGTGATTATCAAAATGATATTAGAGCATATCATGTTGGTAATCAAGATTTTCAAACTGATTGTATAGCACTAGGTTTATATTTAAATTTTATAGATGATAAAAAAAAAAGTTCAGTTGAAAAATTATATTTAGAAGCATCTTGTAAATATTTCTTTTACAAGTTAAAACACTTAGTTCACAAACATAAGGGTACGTGTCATAATACAGTTGAATGTTACAATGAGTTTATTAAAAAGAATGAAAAAAAAGATGTACACAGAATATCAGTGCCCCAAATTTGCCTTCAATATGCCAATAATAATGATATTGATGAATATACATTTAAAATATTGGGACAACTTGATAATCTGTATGATTTAATTGAGATTTTTAAAAAGAGAGAACATAGAACGTATACCAATGTTAAAAAATTTGATTCGAATATTAACAATTTAGAAAAATATTCAGCTACATATAATAAGAGCCTTAATGAAGAATTAGAAAAAATTTTTAAAGTATTTAAAGATTTCTTTAACACTTGGTCTACATGTTGGTATGGTAAGAGTGCCTTGCCTTACTTCTCTAACAAATGGAGAGATAGGAAAACATTCAGAGGTACAGAAAAAATCAGAAATGAAATTACAAGGGTAAATACAAGCACGGAAATAAGTGCAAGTATAGGAACAAGGACAAGTACAGGAACTAGTACGGGAGTAATTTTTTTTTGTTTTGCAATTATACCAATTTTGTTTATTTTGTATAAAGTTAAAAATAAATTTTTATTTATTTAATTTAAGTTATATTACAATATACATTTTAAATAATAGTCTATAATATATAAAAAAATAGATTAAATATATATGAATATATGAAATAAATGCTTTATTTGCAGTATATATCTTATGGATCATTTTTACAACCCAGCGTAAGAAAGCTAAAAAGAAGGTTTAATAAAAAAAATAGATATCATCAAAACTTAATGGATTCATTTCATGGGAAAAAACATAATTTAAATTATAATGATTACCGAATAGCATGTATCTCAGAGGACTAATCTTATAAAAATAAAATTGCAGTAGGTAGAGTGAACAAAGTTTTAAGAAATAAAATATATCTTATAGAATTAAATATTTTGTAAGTATGAATAAAATTAATTTGAAAATAAAAATATTTTAATATTATCATAACAATAAGAAAAAGAGTTTTTACATTTTTGTATTGTATATAAATAAAATATGACGTTTTAAATATTTCGTCAAAATAAATAATAATTGTAACTATTATATATAAAAAACAAGCCATTATCTATGTATATATATAATTATATTAGGTTATTAAATATTTAAATATATAGATCTTCAAATGTTAAGCATTACTTACTATTATAAAACTTTTTTTTTCTTAGCTATTATTGCACATTTCACCTGATTATAGCGATTAATATAATAATAAATTGGTTTGGCTCTTTAAATTTAAGATATATTATTTAACAATTAAATTAAGTTTTAGATTATAGAATTCAGGTATTTTTTACAGTGTTATTGATTTAAGTGCCTTTTATTTTTCTATGATTATGATTTTATTTATTATGTGGTTCTATGCATAAATTTAGAAAAAAAAATATCTTATAAATGAAATATACAGTTTTATGTATCAGATAACATGGAAATTTTTTTATTTCTATCAAGATAATGCATTTAATGAAAATAAAGTAAAATTAATTACTCTTTATTAATAGTCTATATTTTATTATAATATATTTCATATATTCATGTTATATACTAACCACCTAATATACATAACGTTGAATTCAAAAACCAGTGATGAACATAACATGTTCTAATCGTTTCATTGTATAATAAAATTGTATAAATGATATTTATATATTTAATATTATATTTTCTTAAATTTTAATAATAATGCTTATTATATTAATTATACACACATTAAATTTGTTTGGTTATTACATTTTTATTTTTTTTTTTTTTTGTAATTCAATTTAAACTTTTTGTTTTTTTATTAAACAACCTATA
>NW_021629218.1:14399-14582 GCF_002157705.1 Plasmodium gonderi | reverse complement strand
TAATAATATTGTATGTTATCATATTATAAAAAACAAATGTATGACTTTTGTATCTTTTTTCAATATTCATGCTTGCACTGCGGTATTCATTGTGAAATACAAGAATAATGTAATTTTTCGTAATAAATTAATAACATGATATAATATTTGAATAAATTAAGCATAATGAAAAGTAAAAAAAAA
>NW_021629218.1:0-14345 GCF_002157705.1 Plasmodium gonderi | reverse complement strand
AACTAATAATAATAAACATATCTGCAATAAAATTCTAAATATTAATATTATAAATGTGAGAAAACAAAAGAAATAATGATATTATAATATACTATGAGAATTAAAATAACAAATATAATTAAAAATTATTCTTAAATATGTACATTAATAAATTATAACGCACTGTTTTACAATACTATATGAAACTATAGAATAATATGGAATCACTATAAATAAATAATTTATCTTAAGTATATTAAATATTATTCATAATTATATATTTACATATTTATTATTATAATAGCATATATAATGTTTATTATTATTTTACTTATAATGTACTGTTAGCAAATGTAAAGACAAAATATTTGTAGAAACTATAATATGTGAAAATATGAAACGCACGACATTTGTAAATAATATATTTAATCATTATGAACGGTTATGTTTTATTCACTGTACTATTATCTTATTTATTTACATATATTAGATTCTTGTGTACACGCATATTTATGTTTTTTTTTTTTTTTTTTATACATCTTATTGTATTTTTTATTTTTTTAAGAATATGTTATGACTAAAAATATTTACATAATTTTATAACAATAACTATCAGATCGTTTAAAAAAATACAATTTTTTCTATTCATTAGCAAAACTAAGGTTAAAAATATAGTATATTATGTCCCGATTTTGTTGACATGGTGTTGAAATGTTTAGTTTCTTGCAATTTATTCCACTCTTCATCCATATAATATAGCATATTTTTTTCCCCTTTTACGAAACGGCTTAATATGGGACCATATTCTGAAAACTAATTCACATTGATTTTTATATTTAGAATATAATTTTCTTTTAAGGAAAAATTATTATTTATTAATTTATTTAAAACAAATTATTTATGGTATGTATATAAATAAATAAAAGTGTGATTAACTTTATAAAAAATTAATAGGATAAGAGAAATTAATAATGTTACAAGAATTGTAATTATAATATTCTTTTTGTTGTTGTGTTTTTGTATTTGACCTAATGATCTTTGTTGAATTTCTGAATATGATAATATTTCAGGTATATTATTTTCACAGTAATAAGGTAACTTTAAAGAATAAAACTTATTTCTAATAATTTTTAGATAATTACAAAAATCTGAGTCATTATTTCTCACACATTCATCCCAGTAATTCATATATATTTTAGAACATTTCGTGGTACATTCACACCTATTACTATTACAGTGTGGTGCATCAATTTCTATATCATTAAGTATAGTATGCATATCATATGCATCTTTCAGCCTTTCCATTTCATTATCTGTATAAGTAAAATAATTATTGCATATAGTGTAAATAGATAAATCAGCTTCCTGAATGATTTTATCATAAAAATCTTGGGTATAATTACTATTATCATTTTTTTTAAGTTCGTGATATATCCAATAATACTAGTATTTGCAAGCTGTTTCTTCTAACGACATACCTTGATTAGTATGTACTTCATTTAAAAATGAAATTGCAGTAAAACATGTTAAAATGTTTTTATTTGCAATGTTATCAGAAAATTCTTTAAGAATATTATCCCTACAATTTATTATGATATTGTCATTAAGGTCATTACATGTTTTATATTTTTCTATAATTCTATTAAATTCAGAAATGCTTTCCGCTATTTTATACTGAAATAATAAAAAAATTACATGATGAAAAGAATTATATACATTTGAAATTATTTATTATAATAGATCTGTAAATTTTATTATAAAAATATTATGATATTTCAGTTTTTATTATAACAATTCAAGCATACAGTATTTTCGTGCATCTTATACTATATTACGTTAATCCGAAAATAAAGTAAATAATTATATTAATAGACCAGAATATATAGATGATTTAACTATAGTATCATATTTGGGAAGTGGGTAACTATTTCCACATTTATAACTCGATATTTTGTATAGAATTGATTTATATTTATAAAATAATGTATTACTATATATCCTACCATAAAATAGTAGCCTTTTTCGATATATATTATAATTATATTAGCATTATAATAAAAGAATTAGTTGTATCATTTAAAAAAATAAGCGCATTTTATATCTCATTATAAGAATAGTGTAATATATACTTCAATAATGTTTTAAATATTCTCATTACAGTGAAACTTACGTAGAATTAATATATTACAATTTAGAATATAAATATAATTCTTTTTTATCGACTTTTTTCTTTATTATATATAACATAATATGAAATATTAGAATAAAATGTTATCTTCTTTTAGCATTGGTATCTTACTCTTATGTAAAAATGGCACAAGCTTGATAAGGGCTTAGGTTTTTTTTATATTAGTAAATTTCCTTTTTTTATGTATAAATTAATGATAGGATATTTATAATGTTAATTAAAATGAATTATAGCTATGTTTCACATATAGTATTTATATATGCTTTTATATTAAATAATTATTCATATGGAATTCAAATAGAATGAAAATGAATATTATAAATGCATTGATATATTTTAGTACGTATAAAATATATGTATATTATGAAAAAATCAATTTTATGACAAAATCATAAATTAGAAGAATTGGAATAATATCACATCAGTAATATATTATATATTTATTATATATATATTTCTAGTATGTTATGTTATTATTCTAAAATTATATAAATATTTAATGAAATATAACTGCGTACAAGAAAGATATTAAATTTGGAATAAATATACTTACATTATATATTTGACGTTCATTACTGAAAAAGAAAGAGATTTTTATACTTTTATAATCATTATATTTATTGTGTTTTACTTGATGTAAATTTATATTTACTCTCTATACCGTAAGGAAAAATTTGTATGTAAAATAATATAAGCATTACCGTTTATGTCATTTTACATAAATGAAGGATAGTAACTGTGTAAAATGAATTACTTCTACTTAGAAGTGTATTATATTACATATTCTCATAATATTACATTCACATAACACTTTAGATATGATTTTAATATTGAAACGGAACTGTATAAGCAATATATCAGATAAATATTTTGCATGAGGAAATACTTTCATGCATTTAAAATATTTTTTATATTTTTTAACCACTTTTGTATGCATAATATTTTTTTATTTATAAATTAATTTATATAAATTTTAATTTATATTTAATATATGAGTAAATAAAATTATTAATTTTTTATTAACCTAATTATTACATTATTATATTTTAGGAGATTAAGTATAACGAAAACATATTTTTAATTCTCTATAAATTTTAATATAATTTTTCATTTACGCGAAAAAGAGGGATCAATATATAATGTTTTTTTTTTTTCCTTTTTGGTATATTATATTATAAATCTATTAATTTTTTTTTAAAGCAATGTCTTAATGAGAAATATATTATTTTTTTCTATAATATATTATAAAAATATCATAAACTAAAGAGGATGTACTATACATTATATATAATATACAGTATAAATATATGAAATTTCAAAAAGCATAATATGATTAAACAAAATATATGTATTACATAATATACAGTTATATTTATTAAAAAATTTATATTAGCTAAATACAAAAAATATTAACATATAATTATTTTAATTAAATAAATAATATTTATATTTTTGTTGTAAAATATATATTTTTATATGATTACTTCTATATATTTTCATTATAGTAATTATATATAAAACCTCTATAATCTATTTAAAATACAAAGATTTTTAATTTATATGCTATATTATATAGTTTATTCTTACATATATTAATTGGATTGAAGAATTACATAATTTTTATAAGTATATATTTAGATAATCAGTAATATTAACTTTGAATTCATGGATCATACCCATCAAATGATACATAATGTTTTATTTTCCTTTTTTTTTTTATTTTTATCACATATCTTTTAACATGTATCAAAATTATAAATATTAATAATGTAAAAATATAATTGAATAAGTAAACATACATTAACATCATGATAATGTCTTATTATGAATCATATAATTATTAATATCAAATAATGTTTAATTTAATTAGAAGTTTATTTCTTAACCCACATATAATAAGATTATCTTCAATAATATCTCGATAACTGCATACAAGAAGGTTTTTTATAATTCTAGATTAAAAATAACTTCTTTTAATTTAATTTAATATATCCTTAATAACTAATTTATATACAATAATATTTTGGATTATAATTATTCTTCTTTTATGACATATAGCAAAAATATATCTCTATGCTTTACTAAAAACATATCTGATTTATCTTTATATTCATCATAAATGTATAATATTTATATAAATTTTCCATCATATTGAGGTCATTTTTAATTTAAATTTTGGTACTCAGATTCTTCTTATACTAATAATTTAGAAAAAATCATTAGTAACACATTCATCTTTCTGTGAAAACATTTTTATTATAATAAAATTTTAATGTACAATAGTATGAATAATATAAATATGAATAAATTTACATGATATTATTCATATGAATAACATATTTATTTTATTTATCATAATTAATCATATCAGGCAGCTAAAATTTTAAAATAAAGCACATTAATTTTTTTCATTGTGTTGTATTTTTATGAAATCAATCAAAACTCATGTTAAACTACTGAAAATGATAATCATTTACTAACGTTTATATTAAATATATAAGGTTTCAAAGTAATTATCATACATATAGATCAAATAATAATGTCAAAAAATTGCATATAATTAGAAAAAAAATAGTTGACAGTATATAAATGAAAAACATATGTTTTGAAATATCTGCATATATGCATACATATATAAGTATATTTCTTGAAAAACTGAGTGCATATTTAAAAGTGCATTTAATAAGTTATATTAAAATAAAGGCAATATAGTATGATAAAAATGTCACTGCATATTATTTTTATGAAATATACTTATATATATAAATGTTTATTATATAAAACTTCAAGATAATATATGTTTGTACCACAACTATTAAGCTTTTATCAATGTATAATTAATCATATAACCACATTAATATTTTTACAAGGAGACACATATTATAAATAGACTAATTAAAATAATTAATTTAATCAGTTACTATAAACATATAGTTTTATTTATGTAATACGTTGTATTATAGAATTTTTTTATGAGAATGATTAAAGATAGTAAGCGACTTATTACATGACCAAAAGTAAGTCAGTTTTGTGGCTATTGTCTATTATAAAAAAATCATTGTGTACATATAATACCATCTGGAGAAGAAAAAACATCATGGTTTTTGTATCCTATATTATTTTTTCATAAATATTAGTGCCTTAATCATGCATATTTTTGTTAATTTTTTTAAAAAATTCTTTTTCTAAAATTCAATCTATGATTTTCAAGTTATTTATCATTCTACGCATAATTTATTTTATTAATCTAACTATCTTAGTTTCAATCAGTTTATATATTTCCATTATATTAATCTTTATTTTCATCAATATATAATTAATTAATTAACCCGTTTGTTGTTATTTCACAGAGTTAACTTATTTTTAATATGAATGTCTTCCATTTACCCTAATACATTTTTTGCGGAATGATCAATAGTTTCATTAACTATATAAAATAAAAACAACACTATAATTTAACATTAAAATACAAATGATTGAATATATTTTTTTATAGTTAAAATTGGCAGAATAAGATTCCAAGACAATGATAAAAATACAATTGTATATTTTAAATATAAATATATATTTGTTTACAGTAAGGAAATGTTTAAAAAAAATAAATAAATTAGCATAAGTATGTATTTAATTTAATGTAATTTTAAATAATCCCTATAATAATGATATATTTATAAAATAATATAATTTCAATTATTTTGTTATAAAGTAGAAAATTAATAATTCCTGCAACGTTGCATATTATAAATCATGCATTTATATGATTAGTAAATTAATTTTAATTGAATCTATACTTGAAAAAAAAAATATATGTGTAAGAAATGTAAAATAATGAATTTTTATTCAATAATGATATAATATAAAAAAAATAAGTATTTTTTTTTGTGCATTTTTGTTTAAAATATTTTATATATTTCATATAAGAAAAATATTAAAAACATAGCATTTAACTGAAATGAATGGACAATGATAATATTTATATATTATATATGATTTTTCTAAGAAGAATTTATTTCAATTTTAATGATATAATACCTCCATTATGTAACAAACATAGGTTAACATATATGAGCTATATATCATACATCTATATATATACAATCATAATATTAATTTAGTGTATATAATTAAGTAATATTAAAAATAATAAAAATTTATTTTTCATGTTATTTGAATCATTGTTATAAAATGTGGATTTAAATTAAAAAAATTTATAATAATAATCATTATTTTTATACAAATAAGGGATTTAATGGTCAGTAAAATATAAAGTTAAAGCTAGATGTTTTTTCCATTACATTTTAATAAGGAATTAATTTTTTTTTCGAAATAATATTTTAAAATTTTTTTTAAATTTAATTAAATGCATATATTCATTGTTTATTCTATTAATACTATATTTTAGGCGTTATAATTATAAATCATCAGATGAGATTATGAATATTTACATAAATTCAATTATTATAATAGGTAGTATCAACATATTACTTATGATTATATATAATTCTTCACAAAATATTTTTTTCGTAATAATAAATATCCTTATTTTATTTTGTTCAAGTATAAGTGCATATTAGTAATACATGATGCGGGAGTATATGGTATAAATCAATAATTATAACATGAAATATGATATTTAAATAATATTTTATGGCATTATTAATATGAATTATACATATTTACACAACATGATATAATTCTTATCGTATAATTACATTTTTTCTTTAATTTTAGTATAACTATGTGTTCTCTTTATTTCCACAATGTGAAGAAATTATAAATATATGTAAACATGATAATAAAAAAGTTATTTGGGAAAATGAATGTGAGAAGATTAAAAATAACATATTAGGTATTAAGGATTCTAAAATTCAAGAAATATGCCAACAAGCAATGCAATATTTAAGTGTAATTTTTACTAAACTTCCATATAACACATTAGATCAAGCTGCTTTTAAATACTTATATATATGGCTACGTAGTTATAATTTAAATGAAATTGGAAATAAGAATATAGAAAATTTTTACAAAGAATTGATTGAATTATATAATAATAGTCTTATTAGGCACTCTTCCTCGGATGTTCTTTATCAACATATTGATAACGTTGAAATAGAAGAACTCAAATATTTATATGACATGTATAAAATTGTCAGTTTCAGCAAAAAAAAATGTGAACCTGATAAAAACATTGAATATTGTAATGTAGTAATAAATATTATAAAAACATATAATCCACAAAAATTAATCAATAATAATCAGGATTGTAATCCAAAAGTATTACACAATAGCCAGAATAAAATCATAGTTTCAATTATTATTCCTATTATTGTAATTTTAGCTATATCACTCTTTTTATTGGTTATACATAAGGTTAATAATAACATTGTTTATATATATTTATGCTATAAAATATATTTTCAAATAGTTAAGAAAAATAAAATTTACTTTAAATCATTTATATTTTTAATTGCTAAATTTTTTTTATTATGAAATAGTTCACACCATACGGCTCATACTTAAGGTTGGCTACAAAAATGAAAAGAAATGAAAGTAACAATGTATATGATAAATTCAATATGATGCAATCACCTGAAATATATAAAAATACTTCAGGGAATAACAGTTATAATGTATTATATAATTATGCTTAATTACACGATAAAATTTATTAAACGTAAAAGAAAAAAATTTCCTTAGTCTGTATAATAACATTTGTAAAAATATTAATGGATAATATTTCTATTAATGGTTTTTATATAAGTATAAAATGGCGCTTATATTATAGGAGAAATATTTCTTATTTTAATTTGTTAATTTATTAAAATGTCTCAATATATATATAAAAAAATTACTGTCAAAATTTCATCACATTACAATATTAGTGAATAAAAATACAGTTTATAAATTTCTTCCATCATTTGGACAATATTCTATGGTTTATATGAATACGTTTTGTTTTCGTCACAAAAATATATTCTATAAATAAAATAACAATTTTTTATATAGAGAAGAAAAGGAATATTATAAATTATGGCAATTTATAAATATATTTGACAAACATTATTTATGTTTATAAGATCATATCCTTTAATGCAATATTAAAAGTGAAATTTCAAATATCTTAAAAAAAAAAAAAATTGTTATTTTTAACATTTGCTTGTCTTTATATGTTTATATTGTTCTTTAATAAAATATATATCAAGATCATCAAATATTTATAGCAATAACGTGTGAAATTTTAATTAATATATATTCTTTTAATAAAGGAAGGACACAAAAATTAACATATTAATTTATTATTATTATTATTTTCCTTAATGTATTTTTTTTTATTTTTGGAAATTATTGTATTAAATGTTTACAATTTATATAATGGTTAGTAATTTGATAACATATGGAAGTTATATAATATTGAAAAGTAAATATATTTTTTTTCATTACATAGAATACAATTTTTCTTCTGTTTTTACATAAAATATAAGAAGTGCATGACTAAAATTTCTCTACTGTATATTTTGTTTACGTAGAATTAATATTACATTATTCAAACATAAAAAAATTATTAGGTTTTAAGTACCTTGTATTTGTAATAGTTATATTCTATTTTGAAATAAATAAGAAACAAAGTTAAGTATATTTTTAAATTTAACCTAAATATAAAAAGAATCTAATTCATCTATTTATAATATTATAACATAATAAAATGTATAATAAAAATATTAAATTTTTTTTAATGTAATATATAAAAACAAAAATAATTTTATTACGTACAAATGAATAGGACATAATTAACATCTGTATACATATAATCACACTTAACCTTTTTTATCATTCAAAAAATTTAACGCTTACTAAAAGATTCCGGATAATTCACATATTTAATTATTACCATATTCTTTATTTTTGAATATGTATTAAAAAAGTTACTTTTTATTATTAATGATTACACGTAAAATTAGCTCGTTTTTATTTATTAATAAAATTAAAAATACATATATATCTTTATTAAAAGTATATAATACCTTATTATATACATTAATGTTATGATAAATTTGATGCTTCATTAAATGAAAAAATGCGTATATGAATAAAATTAAATAAGGAATATTCATAACAAATATTGTATATATTTGAAAGCAAAAATTATATTCATTACCAAAATTTTATCATTCTTAAGACATAAACATAAATAGTAAGAACTGGAATTTCACTAATTATAAGCATACCTATTATGTATGTTTATGAAGTGAACTCATTTGAATTTTTATCTTATACGACTAAAAATTCTTTAAACAAAGAGAATATAATTTATAAATAATGTGGAGTACAAATTTAACATTATTATGCGTGTTACATATCAATGGAGTCTGTCGAAAACACAGGGAATATAATAACTCTTAAGGATACATATACTTATAGTTGAGTATATTTATATTAATTCAATATATATGTTTTAAAGAAATAGATGTTATATTTGTTTTATTATTCATATATATAATTAACAGTATTTAGGAAACAAATTATTTTATGAAATTTATTTAAATCATTTTAATTAATACTTTTGTCCACTATATTTTTTCTTCATTTATTTTTTTCACACAACCAATGAATATCCGTAATATATATAATTAAATTAAAAAGTATAATAATAATTTTTGTAATAAATATAATTAGTATTTATTTAAATATGTAGCTTCCTATTAGAATAATACAAAATATATGATTTGAAAGAACATGTAATATTTTCTACGAACAGCATAAATTTTGATCAATCCAATGGTTTATAGGAAGAACTATTAAAAATTATCATAATTAAATATATTATAAATCATATATTTCTTATATTAATATTTCAAAATCATTTTCCTTGTAAAAATATAATATATTTTTATATTGTATTATCTATTTCCATGATTGGATAATTATAATTAAATACTGAATAAATGCAAATCTGATTTGAAATATAGAATATGTTATATATTATAATTACTGCTTTTAATTTCTTATGTAGAGAGAGGTATATTCTATTTTTCTTCATAAATTACACTTCCTATTTCTGTTTTATCGTATTAAAAAGTATAAAGATCTGTAAAAGGGGAAAAACACATATATCAAATCTTAAAAACACACATATACTTAGAATAATGAATAAAAAAAGCATTAATGTATCCATTATATTCTAAAATTTATTCTTTATGACATATGTTTTTTTTCTGTATTAATTATTACATAGTTTGATATATTACATGAAATAATATTAATAATAAAACAAATACTAAGGATATATATAATCATGCATAAAGAGTTCTTATTAATCTCATTTATGTGTGTGCAATAATAAAATTATATATACAAATTATAGTTACATTTTTATCATAAAATAAATAAATTATTATCTATTGAACATATCTAAAGTAAATATATATATGAATAAAATTAAAAAAAGAAATATATATTTTATACATTTATATATTATCATTCTATACGGCACATTTCCTGTAATTATGAAATACATAAATTACTATAATTGTTTTTAATTATTCCAATGAATTCTTATATTATAATTAAAATTATTGACCTATAAGTGCATAACCCTCTATCTGTAACTAACATATATATACATAAAATAAACTGTAATAGCACAATATATATTTTGAAAAAATGAAATAAAATTATATTTAATTATTTTATGAGGAAATTTTTTGTAGTTTTATTTAAATGCTTACTGTAATTTCTTAATATGATTATGTATATATTTGTTATTTTCTTTTATAATGATTCTTTTTTTTGTAGACTATATTTTTGGGGGAATGCAAGTAACATATATAATCATTTTAGTTTATAGATTATTTTTTATGATGTTTTTAATTATCCTGAATTAATAATTTATTCTATTATGTATATCTTTATCTGATACACAAAAAACAATTTACAACATTATGAACACATTTTAATTCTTTTTAAGCATATTATTTTGTAATAGAAAAATTATGATATCCATAATAACACGCAAAAAATAATTTCCTAAAATGTTACAACTTTTATGAAGACATTATTTATTATATGTAAAGGAATTTTTCAATTTATCTTAAAATGTTGGTAATAAGAAATAATAATTTATTTACACGAAAACATAAATCTTTTTAAGACAATTTATAGTATATAATACCCTTAGTATTTAAAGATTTTTTTAAATCCTTGTTTATACTTATTATACTCAGATAAAATATTTATTTCTTTTAAAACATAAATAATAATATAATTAATTTATTTATTATGTCAACAAGTAGAGAAACTAAGTAATTTATATTCATATTTATAATAGATGGCATAATAACATATATATATGACATGCATATAAGATAAGTCATTTTTTACACTAATAAAAATTTTAAAGAAAAAAAAAAAATCGTGCTATTAAATAATATTATCTGTATTATAAGAGAAAATCATGTTTCAATTATCAAAAGAGTATTGATACTGATTAATGCAATGAAATATATAATGCATGAATATATTTATTTTGCATTCGATTTATAAAACGCTCCACATAAAGAAAAGATAATTTTATTTTAAATAAAACACAAAAAAAAACATATATATAAAAAGCATATAAAAATTAATAAAGACAGTTTTTTTATCTTGATGAAAAAAAATAAAATTATTATATAAAAAATATAAAAAAACAATATATAATTTATTATTATCATATTCAGCATTAATTATATTTTTTGTATTCAATGATAAAAAAAAATAAATTATAGATCTTAAATGCTTTTATATATTCATGATTCAGGATTTATGTTTCAGGTTTCAAGTTTAGTGTGCAGGATTTAGGATTCTCTGTTCAGGATATAGGATATTCTGCATTATAGCTTAATTTATTGTTATATTTACATTATAATTTTATCTATATAAATATATTTTATTTTTGCTATTCAAATTTATTTATGTATGTATCATATTTTAGTTTATATTTTCTGCTTTATATTTTTCTATTAAGAATTCCTTAATTGATTTCATTATTAGATTGATATATATTATGGTTGTATTCAATAGTAAATCTGGATTTTATTTATTTTTTTTTAATTTTCGAATTTTTAATTTTACTAATAATGATTTTTTATATATTTTTTAATATTTGAATAATCCGTAGAATATTAATGTATGGTAAAAATATATATTAATCTATTTAATAATTATAGGTGTCATTGTAATATATATAAATATTTCTAATAAAAAATATTATGTTGAAACTGCGTTTCTATAAATTATATTATATATATTTTTTGAAGTAATAGTACTTATATGTTGTAGCAATAAAAATTCCTTAGAATATTTAAAAATTTTCTTTTTTTTTTTTTTGTTAGAACATACTTTCTTAAATTGAATTTCATTCAAATATGTATTAATGAAGTGGAAACTATGAAATATGTATTTTTTATACATATTGAACAATATAAATGTGCATTCCTATTTATACTATAAATTATTGTAGTGTTTTACAAATTTTGTTCTTATTTATGTAATTAATTTTTAGGAATTTATAAAATGATTTACAATAAACAGGTTATTAAATAATTAAAATTTTGAATTCTTTTAAAATATGTAAATTCTTTGTAATATTAAAATATTTCATATTTAAAGGATATAAATATTTAATGTACAAAAATATAAAACTATAGATATTTTTAATTTTTCAAGGGACATGTAATTATATTTACAATATTCACGAGGTAAAATGGTTAATGTTGACATCATGGTTATATGTATATACATTTTACATTAAACAATGATCACATTTTATTTATGTTATTCGCCATGAATAAAGTGTACAAATACATGCTGAATAATACATTATAATCTCATTTTTAAATAATAGCTATGAAAAAGCCCCCCATTAGAATCATTATAGCATTTATTCTACTAAATTAAAATATATGATATTTATGAAGAAAATGTTTTAATTATGATTTTATTTTAATTTATTCCCGTGAGATTATATTATTAAATTCCCATAATGTTATATAGATGAAAAATACACTCCATCATATTTATATATGAATATATGCATTCTAATTAGGATAGTATAACATCATGCTTTGTTAAAAAAAATATAAAAATATCCTTATGAATATTGAATATAATTACTATGCCTGCGATGTACACATTTATAACAATGAAATGTGGTTATATATTCATTTAAATTTAGCATATGATGAATAAAATAAGAATATAAAAAGAATTGTAAAGCTATTTTTTCTTTAATTACAGACAAAGAAAATAATTATATAACTTATAAAATTAATGGTACATAAGTACCACTTATGTATAATATTAATCATATATACAATTACTAATAATTCATAATAGTTTATTAGACATTTAGATGTAGTATAATTCTAACATGTATTTCATAATAGGTATATTATGTTTAATACATATATGTGTATATGAAAATTCTGTTATTGAAATGATTTTTATGTATATTTATATAATACAAAAACAGATAATTAGTATATATATGTGAGTAAATATAATATATAATGATGTGTGTAACATATATATAAATTAGTTTTTCACAGCATAGAATTTTTCTAAGTTATACTCTGTATTTTTTAGAAATAAAACAATGATATGATAATAATTTTTTATAAATATTATATCATTATATGAAATCTGAAACTAAAAATTACTAATCTATAAATAACATATATTGGTCTGTGAGTACAGAATTTTTATGATAGGTCAATTTAAAATAAACCATAAAGCGTTAAAGGAATCTTTTATAATACAAAATTATTGATTTTTAATTCCATATATATTCTTTTTACGTGTAGTAAAAATAGTAATTCAACAATGAACTACGCTTTTTAATGTAGATATAACGGTATATTAAGCAGTCCTTTCTGGTAATATATAAATTTTAGTCTTGATAAAACTTGTGCTTCTGCATGTGGAAACCAATTTATTTTACTTTATTATCTAAATCTATAGTTAAAAATCATTATTTTTTTATATAAAAATAAAGTTAAATGTACAGTATAAATTGTCATTTATACTTTATTTCTTCTATACGTATATATTGTCCAAATTTGAAGTCCCTAATGTAATATATCGTCTTTTTTATTAAGACACAAAAATACCCATTCATGGGTTGATAATATATAGTATTTTT